>NC_086312.1:1162861-1245976 GCF_963924245.1 Chroicocephalus ridibundus | reverse complement strand
CGGGATTTACCAGGCGGCAACGCAGACACACACACACACACATACACACACACACGGACGCACAGACACACAGCCAACAGCGACGCACGCCTCTGCTGCGCAGAGACAGGGACACGCGTGTCTGCGTGTACAGGCATCTCCTCCCCACACATGTGCGTCTATGTGCCCGCACGCTGAAGTGTTACACGCGCGTGGAGCTGGGTGCAGGCCCCTCTGCCTTGTGCACACACGTGTGTGCGCGGCAGCGGCTCTACGTGGCCCAGGTGCCAAATGGAGGAGAAGGATGGGGGGCCTGGGGGACACGGAGGGGGCTGGGTCCCCACCCCGCCCTTGCACACACGTGTCCCACACAAGGACGCGGGGCACACCTGTGTCCTCGCACAGCAGATGCCCAAACGCAGGCTGACACAGGCCGTGCGATGGGCCCGTGCCCCCGTTGCACGCACATACGTGTGCCCTCAACATAGGACGCACACGCCTGTGCGTGCGGCTCTCGTGGCGCTCCCATCCCCGCCCAAGCGTGTCACACACTTGCAGGGCCATCGCACAGCGGGGACACGATGGGGACGTGGGGGAGGGAATGCTGGGGGGCTGGAGGGCGAGTCGGAGCACCACGGGAAGGGGGGAGGAACGGGACACGGAGAGCAGGGGATGCTGGATGATGGGGAGCTGGGAGGAGGTGGGGGGGGGGGCACGGGACGAGGCTTTCGGGAGATGAAGGATGATGGGGGTGCCGGCCGCACCCCCCCCCGACGACACCCCCAACCCCCGCGGCCCCTCCCCTGGCTCCTACCGTCACCATCGTCGCGGGGCCGCAGCGGCTGCTCGTAGGCTGGGGGGGGCCCACACGGCCCGGCGGGCTCGGGGGGCTGCAGGGGGTCCCGAGGCCGGGGCGGTGGGGGGGCCTCCGGGGGTCTCGGGCGCAGCGTCGGGCGCTGCGAGCGGCGGCCCCGTCGGTCCTTTAAACGTCCTTGGGCGGCCGCGGGGCGGGGCCCCCCCAAACCGCCGCGGTGGGCGCGGCCCGGCCCCCCCCCCCCCCCCAACCCGCGATGGCTCCGTCCGCCCCTCCGCCCGCAGGTGGGTCGGTCCACGCACACACGCACCCCCCGCCGATACCCCAAAATGGACCGCCCCCCCCCCGGCGAAGCCCATTGGCTGCCGAGCGGGCGGGGCCCCCGACGCCCCCAGGACCCCCTGTAGACACCGCCCATAGCCGCCGCCCCACCCACCCCCCCCGGCCTCGCCCACGTGACCCGGAGGGGGGGCGGGGGAAGGAGAAGGAGGAGGAGGAGGAGGAGGAGGAGGGGATGGAGGAAGCGGCGGGGGAAAGGAAGGAGGAGGGGGTGATGGCAGAGGAGGAGGAAGGCCGGGGGGGGGGGGGATGAAGGAGGCGGCGGCGGGCGGGGGGAGGTGCAGCGAAGGCTCCGCAGCGGGGCGGGGTGGGGGTAGGACCCAGGCGCCGGGGCGGGGCAGCCGCCGGTTCAGCACCGGGGACAGCGCCGGGACGGGCGTGGGGCAGCGGCGGGTCCGTTCCCCCCCCCCCCCCCCCCCGCGGGAGTCCCGGAGCCTCCCCGGTCCCCCCCCGGTCCCCCCCCGGCGCTCCCCCTCGCCCACCCCCGCCCCGGGTCTCCCCGACAGAGAGTGGGAAGCAGCAAGTAAAAGCAGCCATCACTTTAATGGAACTGGGGGGGGGGGGGGGGGGGGGGGGAGGGGGGCCCGGGTGCCCCCCCCCCCCCCCCAAGACCAAAACCAGGGTCCCCACTAGTCTTGTCCCCCCCGTGTCCCCCCCAGTTTCCCCGGGGGGGGGGGGTTGGCGGGGGATGACAATTAAGAGTCAGGAAATAAATAAAGGGTGAGTGGGGGGCCCAGGGCAAGGGGCAGAGCTGAGGGTGCCCTGTGCGGGGGGGGGGTCTGTGGTCAGGATCCCCAGGGGGAAATTCCCCACCTCCACGTGCCACGCGGCGACACAGGGAAGTCGGAGTGACCCGGGTGGGGGGGTGGCGGGGGGGTGGTGGTCCAGACCGCCCCACTAGGTGCCACGGGGCTCGGGGTGGCTCTTGAGCGCGTGGAACTTGAGTCCCTCGGGGCGCTGGAAGCGCCTCCCGCAGCGCTCGCAGGGGAAGGGGCGCAGCGCGGCCCCACCGTGGCGCCTCATGTGCCAGGTCAGGGAGGCACGTTGGCGGCAGCGGTACCCGCAGACCTCGCACCTGGGGGGGGCAAAGGGGGGGTGAGGGGTACCTGCCGACCTCGCGCCTGGGGGATGGCTCCCTGCTGCTCCCCCGGCCTTGCCACTCACTGCAGGGGGGTCTCCCCGGTGTGCGTCCGCCTGTGCACCTCCAGGTGGTTCTTGCGCTTGAAGGATTTTCCACAGGTCTCACAAGTGAACTCCCGCAGACCTGGAGGGGGAGACATTGGGGGGACACGCGGCGGGGGGACGCGGTGGGAGGGACGTGCTGGGGGGGGTCGCACTGGGGGGCTCACCAGAGTGGATGACCATGTGCCGGCGCAGGTGGTTGGCCAGGTAAAACCTCTTCCCGCAGCCGGGCTGGGGGCACTGCTGGGTCCGGCCCTTGCGGTGCACCAGGTTGATGTGGTTCTGGGGGGGGGGGCGGGGGCAGAGAGGTCAGGGTGGCACCCCAGGGGACTCCGGAGGGAGCAGGGTAGCCCCAGAGGGGGCCGCACCTGGAAGCTGCTGAGAGCAACATAGACCTGCCCGCAGCCCGCATAGGGACAAGCGATGGGCTCTGGCAGCTCCTTGGGGTCAGGGTGGGGGGCACGGCCCCGCCTGCTCCGCCGCCGTCTGCGAGGAGGGGGGGGAACAGCACAGCCTGGGGTGAGCCCTCACAGAGGCCACAGCACAGGGGGTCCCCCCAGGCATTGGGGGGACCTTGTCCAACGCCCCTCGATGTGCTTGCAGACTCCTAAACCCCTTCACAAACCCGAATAACTCCTCCCACCCAAGAACACCCCCGAAGACCTCCCCCAACCCTACAAAAGACCCAACGCCTGCAGCCCCCTGAGTCCCTGAACCCCTTGTGATCCCCCCAGGGCCCCCCCAGCCCTGGCCCCATCTTCACGTCCCCGCAAACTTTGGAACCTTGTAGTGACTCCCTAAAGACCCCCCAACACCTCACACTTCCCCCGAGCCCCCAGGGACACCCCGAACTCCATCGCCCTCCCCAAGACGCGAGGCTCCCCCACGCACATCCTAACCGCCCTTGGGCCCCCAGGAACCCAAGCGACCCCTCCATCCCCGGCCCCTCTGACCTCTCGGGCTCTTTGGGGATCTCGTAGATGATGGCCGATACGTCACCGCTCTCAGCATCTTCAGCAAGGGGGGGCGGGAGCGGCTCCCGGGGGGGCTCCGGAGGTGGCTGCGGGGGGGGCTCGGCGGCAGGGAGGGGCACCTCCTCCTGCTTCAGCCCCAGCACCTCATCCTCCTCTGCCATCATCAGGGCGAGTGAGGCACTGCCACCCCCACACCCCCCAGCACCTGATCACCTCCCCCACCCCCCCTCCCCAACCCCCCACAACCCCGAACCCTTCTGACCCTCCCAGCACCCCAATCTCCCCCAAGCCAGAGATCCTAGCACCCCGATCACTTCTGACACCGCTGTTCCCAGCGCTCCAGTCCCCCTCATCCCCACAACCCCTGTTCCCCCCGTACCTGTCTTAGGGAGGTGGGGGTCCAGGGGGGGTGGGGGGAAGGCGCCCCCCCCTTCCAGCAGAGCGCAGGGCACCTCATCCCCCCCCACGTCCAGCTGCAGCCCCCCCAGCGCATCATAGCCGGGGCTGGCCAGGATGAGGAGGGGGGGTCCCTGCAGCAGGGTAGGTGGCCCCCCCTCGGCCAGCGTCCCCCGCCCTGTGCCCAGTCGCAGAGGCAGAGGCAGTGGCACGCAGACCACGGCCTCCAGCGCTGCCCCCTGCCCCTCTGCAGCACCCTCGGCAGGGCTTGGACCCGCAGGGGGGGCCACTGCGTCCCCCCCTGGAGCTAACGAGGCCCCCCCTGGTGTTGCCTCCGAGCCTGAGCTGCAGCCCCCTGAGGAGGAGGAGCTGCCAGGAGCTGCTGCTGCAGGAGAGAGAAGATCAAAGTGAGCCCCCCCCAAAGAAACCCCCTCCGATGCCCAAAGGAGCGCCCCCATCCCCCAAAAGAAACCTCCTTCAAGCCCCAAAAGAGTACACACCCCCCCCCGCAAAGAATTGCTCTCAAGCCCCAGAGGAGTGCCCCCACCCCCCAAAGAACCACCCTCAAGCCCCCGGGGCCCCCACCCGCAGGCCAGGCCCCCAGAGGATGCAATCAGGTCCCCCAAATTGCCCCGGCTGCCATCCCTGGGTCCCCACTACCCAGCCGAGCCCCACCGCCCGGCACCGCCATCCCCCCCACGCACCATCGTCACTGTCGCCGTCGGAGTCGGTGAGGGGCCTCAGAGGCGAGTGCAGGTCCTGGAAGTAGCGGTGCCCGCGCTCGCACTGCCAGACGGCCGTCGTGTAGAGCCCCACCGAGGGGTCCAGCTCCGCCAGCCGCGGCTCGTAGGGGCAACGCTGCCGGTGGTCCTCGTACCAGATCACCGCGTGCCGCAGGCAGTTGACGTTGCGCCGCCGCCCTGGGGGAGGGCTGCTGGCAGCCTGGCACCCCCCCGCCCCAGCCCCCACCCTACGCCCTTCCCCCCACCTCCAGCCCCTGCCCCCACCACCCCTCAGACCCCGCCTGGGCCCCTCAGGCCTCCCAGCCCCTACCTGAGCACCCCCCGAGGCCTCCCAGCCCCTGCCCGAGCCCCCCCGGCACCCCCGGCCCGGGGTGCCCCCACTCACACACACGCACTGTCCCCCCCGGCACTCACTTTTTTTCCGTTTGGGCTTTTTAGGGATCTGCTCCCACGGCTTCCTGTGGAGAGAGGGGCGGTGGCCTGGGGACAAGCAGGGGCGCCCCTCCCCGCGGGGGGTGGCTCGTCCCCGTCCCCCCCCCCGAGAGCCGCAGGAGGAGAAGCAGCACCCGGTGTCCCCGCCCCGGCTCCTCCCGGGCTCCTCGGCCCCGCTCACCCGCGCCGCCCGGCGCGCTGCCCCCGCTCCAGCCCCAGCAGGTAGGCCGCCAGCTTAGCGTCGCTCCAGCCGCTGCGGCGGCGCAGGTCGACCCAGGGTCCGTGCGCCTCGCCCAGGTACACCCGCCGCACGTCATACTTCTTCCGCGACTCCAGCCGCCGCCGCGCCCGGTCCGACTCCGTCAGCCGCGGCCGCCCCCGCGCCTTCCGCCCGCCACCGCCCGGCTCCGCCGCGGGGCCGGGACCGGGGCCGCCGCCCCCCGGGCCCGGGCCCCGCTCGGCCGCGCTCATGCCGGGCCCGTCGCCCCGCGCCGCGGCGCGCCGCCGATGACGCCACCGCCGCTTCCGCCCCGGCTCGCGCCGTTTTTCGCGAAGGAGCGCGCCCGGGCCAGCCTCGCCTGCGGCTACCGCGCATGCGCCCGCCGCGCTTCCGCCAGGCTCGGCCCGGGCGGCGTCCGGGCAGCCAGGGCGCATGCGCAGGGTGCCCTGCCCGCACCCCGCCGCGCCCGCGCCCTACGGAGCGTGTTCCCCCCGCCCGCAACCATCGCCCCCCAACCCCCCCTGTGCCCCCACTTATCTCCTCCCACACCCCCCCGTGCCCCCGGTTATCGCCCCCCCGACTCCCCCGCGCCCCCAGCCATCTCCTTCCAGCCACCCCATGCCCCCAGCTATCGCCCCCCAACCCCTTGAGCCCCCCCCAGCGCCCACCTGCTGCCCTCACCCCGCCTCCCCCCCCGGGCACTGTCCCCGGCGGACCCCCCCCACAAGACACCCCTCTGTCAGCAACGTGTCCTTTATTCCCCCGGGGTTGTGGGGGGACCCCCCGGCCCCCCACCGCTGACGGTGCTGCGCCCGTGCCCCTGCGGTGGGTCGGGGGGCTGCAGCGTGGCGGGGGGAGGTGGCACCACTGCCAGGTGGGGTGCCGGGGGGGTGCCAGCCGGGGTGTCCCCCTCCTGCAGGCGGAAGACAACGGGGGTGCGTCCCAGGACGGGATTCACTTCCTGCAGCCCCGCAATCCACTTGCCTAGCGTGTGCCGGTCGCCCGCCCCCGCCATGCAGAGCGCAAAGACGGGGCCCTCCTCCACTGTGGGGGACAGGTCAGGGGGGCGGAGGGGGCATGGGGGGCCCCCCTCACCCCTGCCCCTGCCCCCCCTGCCTTACCCTCCTCCACATCGAAGTCGTCATCGTCCCAGGGGCCGCGCTCCAGGTCCAGGTCAAGGTGCAGGGGGTAGTAGAGGCTGCGCTCAGGGTCTGGGGGGTCCTCCTGGGAGCAGGGAAAGCGGGGGCCCCTCCTACCTGTCCTGTGCCGGGGCTCCCCCCGCCCCCCAGGGCCCAGGTCCCCTCCTGTCCTGGGTCAGGGGAACCCCCTTGTGGACACGGGTAGCCCATCCCACCCCATCCAGGCCATGGGGTCCCCTTCCCCTCCTATCCCATCCCCTCCCCAGCCCTGGGGTGCATCGGGCTCACCCGCAGGTGGGGGGGCAGGGGGTCCCCCCGCAGCACGTAGTAGCACAGGCGGGTGCTGCGCAGCCAGAGGGGGAACGGCCCCTCCACGAAGACGGGCCGATCTGGGCCATGCCGGGCCAGCAGCGCCTGCTGGTCTGGGCTCTGGGCACCTGTGAGGGGGAAAAGGGGGAGCTGGGGACCCCACGCCAGCACTGGGGACCCCAAACCCCCACACAAGGCTCTCCACACCCAACGCCGCGGGGTTCCCTCTACACCAGGCTCCCCCGAATGCCTGGGTCCCTTGCAGACGGCAGGGTCTCCAACCCCCCCCACACTGTGCCACCTCCCAAACTGGGTCCCCCCAAACACACGGCTCCCTGCCCCAGACACATTCCCCCCCGCCCCAAGATGTCCACGTGCCTCCCCTGACACACGGGTCCCCGTGTGTCCCCTGACACTCACCGACGATGTAGGGCTGGACGGAGCCCTCGTCATCCCCCTCGTCCGGCACTGGCCGCTGCAGGAGGGAGACGGTGTCACCAGCTGCCCCTTAACAGCCCACGGACATCAGGGCCTCGCTGGGGCACCGTGTCCCCAAGGGCTCCCCCCCCCCGCCCCAGCCATGGTGACAGAGGGGACCCCTCTGCAACCCCGTCCTCACGTCTGATGCCCCTAGCTCCCCGTCCCCATGTCCCCCATCTCCATGTCCCACCTGGTAGACGGTGATGCGGGCGTCGGGGTCATTGGCGATCCGGCGCAGACCCAGGCGGGCGGTGGCCAGGCCGGGGGGCGGCAGGCAGGGGGGCAGGGGGTGGGGGTCCACGTGGCGCAGCCGTGGCAGCCAGTACAGCATCCGCTGGCACTTGCGCACGGGGCGGCTGCGGGGCCCGAAGACCCCCAGGAGCAGAAACCGCGTCTCCGCGTCCGGCATCACGCCTGCACAGGGACCCGGGTGTCCAGGCGTCCGTGGGGACCCAGGCATCCGCGCCCCCTCCCAAAGGAATTGGGCACCCCCTCCCCAAGAAACCAGTCACCCCCTCCCCGGGGGACCCAGGCATCCGGGCCCCCTCCCCAGGGGCTGGCACCGCCTCCCCCCTGCCCACACCCACCGTATCGCTCCATCTGCTCCAGGATCTGGAGGCCGCACTCCTGCTGCCGGGGGAAGGGGGCCAGCAGGCGCTGGATGGGCCCGCGGGGCACCCATGGCCCACGGGGCAGCAGCCGCAGCAGGCGGTGGTAGGCCTCCCGCTCCCGGGCCACCCCCAGCGCCGGCATGGCCGCCAGCGCCGCCGCCACCAGCTCCAGCCTCCCCACGCGCCGCCCGGGTGCCTGCTCCAGCGCCGTCAGTGCCGCCGCGAAGGCTGTGGGGCCCCGGTCCTTGTCCTGCGCCCCGCGGGGGGGGCTGCGCCGCGACGGGGCCCACCGGGCGTCCCCCGAGGCGTCCCCCGAGGTGTCCCCCGAGGCGTCCCCCGAGGCGTCCCCCCAGGCCATCCCTGCCGGGTCCCCCGCGGGGCGGCTGCTGCGCTGGCACAGGCTCCGAGCGATCTGGGAGGGAGAAAAGGGTGGTTTAGGGGGACCGGGTGCCCCATGCTGCCACCCGGCCGCGCCACCCGCCGTGTCCCCGCCATGCCCGTGGCGACTGCGTCCCCCAACCCCCCGTCCCCGTGCCCCCCGCGTCCCCCCATCCCCCGCTGTGTCCCCCGGCCCATCCCCGTGCCCCGCACCCCCCGTGTCCCCCTGTGTCCTCTCACCCCACGCTGTGTCCCCCGCACCCCCCCCGTCCCTCGGCCTCCCCCCGACCCCCCCGCACCTGCGGCGCTCCCCAGCCCCCCCAGAGCCCCCGGGGCAGCGCCCGAGCCCAGTTCAGCCTCATGACGCCGCGGGCTCGTCGCCGGTGGGGGGGGGGCGGGCAGAAGGCAGAGGTCACGGCCGGACAGCGGGATCCCCCCGCCGGGTCGCGCCGCAGGGCGCCGCCATGATGCCGCCGACCCCGTCGGCCAGTGCTTCCGGGTCAGAAGGCGGGGTCTGAGGCAGAGCCAATCCCCGCCCGTCCCTGGCCTGGGGGGCGGGGCCCTGGCGGTGATTGGCGGCGCGGAGGGGCGGGGCTCCAGGGGGTTCCCTGTGATGTCAGAGCGCGCCCCACGGATGAGGTCAGAGACGGGGCTCCGCGATGATGTCAGAGCCGGGGACACGCGGCGACGGCAGGACGGGGGACAGCGGCGGCCTTGGGCACCGCCGGGCCATGCCGGAGCCTGGGGCTCGCCGTGACGTCACACGGGGCACGGTGACGTCGGAGCTGCAACGGCTGCTATAAATGGAAACGGCAGCGCGGGCCGGGAGGGGGCGGCCCCGGGCGTCGGGGTCCCCCCGGATCGCTCCTTTCGAGGCCGCGGGACGGCGACAGCCCCCCTCCCCCTCCCCGCCACAGCCGGGTCCCCGCGGGGGGGGCGGGGCCCGGACGCCTGGGTCCCCTCGGCCGCGATCCCGGGGGGGGGGGGGGGGGGGGGCCGGGGCCGGGGGGGGGGCGCATTCCCCGCCCGTGACGAACCGTCCCTCCCCCGCGGCCGGCGGAGTCCGATCCGCTGACGGCACCGGGAGGACCCAGGAGTCCGAACCGCCCCGCCCCCACCGCTCCACCCCCCACCCCCCCCCAGGACTGGGGTCACCCAGGCGTCTGTGTGGGGGGACCCAGGAATTCAGGGGGACCCAGGCATCTGGGGGGAGACCCAGGCGTCCGGGGGGACCCAGGAGTGGGGGGAGACCCAGGCGCCCGGGGGCACCCAGGAGTGGGGGGGGACAGCGCGGGGAGGGGGGAGGAAAGAGGGACGGGACGGAGGGATGGACAGAGGGATGGACAGAGGGCCGGGGGGGGTCGGGGGAAGGGCGGGAGATGGGGGACGGTGGATTGTGGGGGGGTTGAGGGGTGCTGGAGGCGAAGGGGGCGGCCCGGGGCTCCCCCGCCCCCCCGGAATCCCCCCGCTAAAATGTGGAAAAAATGACGCCACCACCCTCCCCGCGGTGACATCAGCCCGGCGAGGGGCGCGGATTGGCTGGCGGCGGCCCGGGCCCGGGGGGGGCTCCGCGCCCTCCGCCGACTTTTAAAAGTGGCGGCGGCGGCGCCGGGTCGGGACCGGGACCGAGCGACCCCGGAGGGACCGACCCGACCCGACGGCACCGAGCGGAGCCGAGCCGAGCCGGGACAGGCCCAGACCGGGGCGAACCGACCGGACCCACCGGGACCCACCGGGCCCCTCCCGCACCGAGCCCATGTCCAACGCGCACTTCAACCGCGGGCCGGCCTACGGGCTGTCGGCCGAGGTGAAGAATAAGGTGGGGGGAACGGAACCGAACGGAACCGAAGAGAACCGAACCGGGCAGGGGGGCAGCGCCCGGACGGACCAGACCGAGGGGCGCAGAGCCCGGTTGGACCGGACCGGGACCGGGGCGGGCAGCATCAGGCCGGACCGGGAGAGGGGCCCGGACCCGGTCGGGCGGGACCCGAGCCCAGTCGGACCGAACCGGACTGGGACGGGCCAGGCCCGGTTGAACCGGACCCAGGGAGAAAGACAGGGCCCGGTTGGACCGGAGCCGGCGGGGGGGCGCGGGGGCCGGGCCCGGACGGAGCCGGGGGGGGGGCGGGGGCAGGACCTGGCGCTGTCCCTGGTGCTGCCCCGGGCGGGGGAGCCCGGACGCCCGGGTCCCCTCTGGGCGGGGGGGGGGCAGGCGATGGGCACCCGGACGCCTGGGTCCCCGCCGTGTCCCGGAGGGGGGGGGGGGGGGGCGACACCTGGGTCCCACCGGCCGTGCCTCAGTTTCCCCCCGCAGACGCTCCGCGGGGGGAGCGGGGAGCGCCCCGGTCCTCCGTCCGCCGGCGGCTGTGGGGAGCGGCGCGGGAAGGGTTAACCCGGGGGGGGGGGGGGAGGCCCGGGTGGCCCGGGGGGGCCCCGCCGCCCCCGGCCCCGCCGCGAGCCCTTATAAGGCGTCGGAGCGCGGCGGGCGGGCGGCCGCGGCCCGGGGCTATATATGGGCAAAGGTTCGGCGGTCCCGGACGCCTGGGTCCTCCGGGGGGGGCGGGGGGGGCCCGGACGCCTGGGTCCTCCCTGCTTTGCGGGGGTAGATTCCCCCCCCCGCTCCCTGGCACGGGTCCCCCCACCTCTCTATCCCTTCTCCCGGCACTGGGGGGACCCGGGCATCCAGGGCTGTTCTGCCCCGCGACCGAGGGTGGGGGGGCTGAAGCAGGGGCTGAGCTCGTGTGTCACCCCCCAGGCTGACACTGCCCCCCCCGGGTGTCTCCCCACGTCTACCCTGCCCCGTGCTGAGACCCCCCATCCCCTCCTGTGTCCCCCCATCTGACAGCATCCTCCTGATGGTGCCCCCCATGCCTCCCTGATGGTGTCCCTATGTCCCCATGTCCCCCTGACGGTGTCCCCCATGCCTCCCTGACGGTGTCCCCATGTCCCCATGTCCCCCTGACGGTGTCCCCTGTCCCCGTCCCCAGCTGGCGCAGAAGTATGACCCACAGCGGGAGCGGGAGCTGCGCGCCTGGATCGAGGGGACAACCGGCCGCCGCATTGGGGAGAGCTTCATGGATGGCCTCAAGGACGGCGTCATCCTCTGCGAGTATGACCCCTAACCTCTGACCCCAGCTTGGGGACCAGGCTGTCCTTTGGGGGCATGGCTCACCCCTGACCCCAGCTAGAGTCTGGGGTCACCCTCAGACCAACCTTGACCTTGGACCTTAAGCTTGACCCCGTCCCTTGCCCCCCGATGACCCCCGCCCTGACCCTGACCCTGGCTCCCCCCCAGGCTCATCAACAAGCTGCAGCCCGGCTCCGTGCAGAAGGTGAACGAACCTGTCCAGAACTGGCACAAGGTGAGGGGGGTCCTGAAGTGGGGGGTGGGGTGGTCGGGGCTTGGGGGGGGTGCACCACAGGGGTACTTGGGGACCTGCAGGGGTTGGGGGTCCAGGGGCCGGGCCAGGGGGCCAGGCTCCGAGCTGACCTGTGCGCAGCTGGAGAACATCGGGAACTTCCTGCGGGCCATCACGCGCTACGGGGTGAAGCCCCATGACATCTTCGAGGCCAACGACCTCTTCGAGAACACCAACCACACGCAGGTCCAGTCCACCCTCATCGCCCTTGCCAGCCAGGTGACCCTGCTGGGGTGGGACGGGAGCTCTGGGGGTCCTTGGGGCGCGGCTGGGGGTCCTCGGGGGTGCTGGAGGGTCACCACCTTCCCCTTGAAGGACACTAACCACAGATACGTCCAGTCCACCCTCACTGCCCTCACCAGACAGGCCCCTGCTGGGCCAGGACAGGGTCCTTGGGGGTGGCTGGGGGTCCTTGGGGGGTGGCTGGGGTCCCCAGGGGGTGCTGGAGGGCCCCCACGTTCCCTTGACAGACACGCGGTTCAGTCCACCCTCACTGCCCTCACCAGGCAGGTCTCTGCTGGGACAGGACGGGGTCCTGGGGGTGTCTGAGGGCTCCCCATATCCCCCAGGAACCACGCTCAAGTCCCATCCTCCCCCATCGCCCTCACCCACTGGGTGACAGGGACAAATCGGGAAAAGCTGGGGGGGATTTGGGGTCTGAGGGGGTCCAGGGGAGTTTTGGGGCAGTCCCAGAGGAGCTGGGCAGTAAATGTGGGTGGGGGGGCTCTGCTGGGGCAAGGGCTGTGCACACCCCAAGCCCCAAGGTCTCGCACAGGCCAAGACGAAGGGGAACAACGTAGGTTTGGGGGTGAAGTACGCGGAGAAGCAGCAGCGGCGCTTCCACCCCGAGAAGCTGCGCGAAGGCAGGAACATCATCGGCCTCCAGGTGACACGGGGTCACACAAGGACACAGGGGACCACGGGGGGGATGCTCGGTGCACAGGGGATTCTGTGAGACACCAGAACACGTGGGGTGCCCAGCTGTCCCTGGGGGGTGGGGGGGTGTCTCTTGGGGACATGGACTTTTGCTGTGGACGGAGGCGGCAGAGGTGGTGTGGTTGGTGCCATGGGTGCCATCCTCCCTGTCCCCACCTCTGACCCCTCTCCCCTGTCCCCAGATGGGCACCAACAAGTTCGCCAGCCAGCAGGGCATGACGGCCTACGGGACGCGGCGGCACCTCTACGACCCCAAGCTGGGCACGGACCAGCCCCTGGACCAGGCCACCATCAGCCTCCAGATGGGCACCAACAAGGGCGCCAGCCAGGTGGGGACAGGGGGGTCACCGTCCCCAGGGATATCAAGGCCATCGGGCGAGGGTGGGGCAGGAGGGACGCAGACACTGCCATCCCTGCAGGGACCTCGCCGTGTGGGGCCAGCCAGGCATGGGGACACTGATGTCCCCAGGGGGATCTTAGTGTCAGGTCGGCCAGGTACAGGGAGTTGGGGCCGCGGCACTGGAAGGAGGGGGTCAGGGAGACCCCAAGGGCAGTGGGTGGGAGGACGGGGGTGGTTCCCAGGGCCCTCGACATCCTGACGCGGTCTCCTGAGGCTGAGGGACAGCCGGGGAGGATGAAGCACACTCTGGGGAGGAGCGGGGACCCCCTCCGGTCCCCTGGAGAGGACAGGGGGACACCCCCCGCACACCCCAGACCCACAGGGAGGCTGGGGACCCTTGGGGGAGGACAGGGACACCCCCCCGCCCCCAATCCCCGCCCTGGGGAGGCCAAGGTTGCCGTCCCCAGCGCCGCCCCCCCCCCCCCCCTCCCCAGGCGGGGATGACAGCACCGGGGACGAAGCGGCAGATCTTCGAGCCGGCGCTGGGCATGGAGCGCTGCGACACGATGACCATCGGGCTGCAGATGGGCAGCAACAAGGGGGCCTCGCAGCAGGGCATGACGGTGTACGGGCTGCCGCGGCAGGTCTACGACCCCAAGTACTGCGGTGGCCCCGAGCTGCTGGGCGAGGACGGCCTCAACGGCCTCTACAACTCCCAGTAGCCGCCGGCCGGCGGCCGCTTGCACCGCAACTGCCCTGCCTCGCGCAGGGCCGCACCGCACCGGCCTCACCGCGGCCCCGCGGGGCCGGCTCGGCCGGGGGGGGCTCGGCCACACCGCCGCCAACGCCTCCCCTTCCCGTGTGAAGCCACCGAGGCACAATAAAAGCCACACGCAAAACTGCCGCCTCCACGGGTGACAGCACGGGGGGGGACAATGAGGCACAATGGCAAGAGAGGGGACAACGAGGCGGGGGGACTACGGGGGGGCAGGGAGGCCACGAGGTGGGGAGGGACAGAATAAGGTGGGGGGTCAGTGAGACACAGAGATGGGACAAGGACGGGGGGGACACTGCGGCACACAAGGGGACAGGGGGACATTGAAGAGGAACAAGGACAGAGGGACACCAAGACACAGAGGGGGCACAGGGGGACACACAGTGCCACAGAGGGGACATTTCAACGCCCAGGTTCCCCTCACAGAGCCCCTGCAATGCCTGGCCCCGGCCCCTCCTACCCACGCAGGCACCCGCGATGACACGGTCCACCCTAACGCGGTCCCCGGGGAGTAGGTAACAGAGTCCCCAGGTTTAGGAGCTGGTGGCCGACGGCGAGAATTTGTCTCAGTGCAGCTGTGAAACCAGAGGAGATTTGTTAGCGCCGCTGATCCTCGTTAGGGCCTCAGCATTGTGTGGGTCTGATGATCCCTACAGACCCCATGGGGCCATCCCCACACGTCCCCATGCCGGCGCCAGTGACAAGGATGCACAGCCCCGGCCCGGCCCCAAGCAGGGCTTTTATTCGAGGGCAGCTCTGCCAAAATGCGTCGCCCACGTGCCCAGCCCTTGTCCCCAGCTCGCTGGCGAGCAGCAACGAAGCGCCCGGGATGGGGACAAGGCCCAGAGGGGCCAGGAGAGCCCCCTCCCCCAGACCTGCCCCAAAAGCAGGGGGTCTTGTCCCCGGGGAGGGGAGGACAAATGTCCTGGGTCCCCATGTGAGCTGGAGCCCCTGTGCTTGGGGAAAGAAAAGTAGAAAACGTAAAGAAAACACAAAGAAAACACCACTAAGGAGCGGCCGGGATGTGACTGCCCTCACGTCTCGGGGCAGGAACGTGTCTCCCCGGGGGTCTGGGGTCGCGCAGTGGGCAGGGGCTGCCCCGGCTGCTACTGGTTGGCAGCTTCGCAGGCGTCGATCCAGTCGCTGTAAACGTCCACCGGCTCCGACAGATCTCGGGGTGGGCGTTAAGGCAGTAACAGGGAGGCAGAGCAGGGCGCGGAGGGTTTGAGCGTGCAGGGGGGGGGTCCCAGTAAGGATACAGGTGATGGGCGTCTGGAATTCCTCCAGGCAGACGGTGCAGGAGATCACCCCCGTGTTCCTGGCACGGTCCCTGGGGGCGGCAGGGGTCAGGCTGCGACAGGCGGCCCCCAACCGCCCCCCTGCCCCGGGCCACGTTCCCCGCCCTCCCTGTCCGAGCCGCGCTCTGTCCCCCGGGAACGCGTCCCCCGTCCCCCCTCCTCCCTCTCCGGGCCGGGCCGTGCCCCGCTCCCAGCCGTGCCCGCCCGGGGCCGTGTCCCCCTCCCGGGGCCTTGCCCCCAGCCCCCCGCTCACATCTTGACGTCGCAGGACTTCTCATGGTTGCAGAAGGGGCAGGTGAACTGCGTCTCCAGCGTCCCCGTCATCTTCTTCTTGGGCGGCGGCTTCCGCTTGGACTTACGGCGGCCCATGGCTGCGGGAACCGCCACGGAGCCGGTCACGGAGCGAGCCCCGGCTGAACGCGGACCTCACCCCGCTACAGCCCGGCGCCCCGAGCCCGCGCGGGCGCGGCCCCGACCCGCAACGGGCTACGACGACGGGGCCAAGCTCGACCCCCCCCGCCCCGGACCCACCGAACCTGCCGCCGCGTCCCGACCCGCTCCGCTCCGCTCCCGCCGCTTCTGCGGCCGCGACCCGGAAGTGACCCCGGCCCCGGCCGAGGCCGCGCTGCTCCCATTGGCTGACGGAGGCGCAGCCGCAGCCAATCTGCGGCCGAGAGGGGCGGGCCCGGGTCGCCGCTGCCACCGCGTGGCCCGACGGTTGCCCCGCCCCCTCCCCCGCGATTTGGGGCCAAACGCGGCGGTTTCGGGGCGAGCGATCGCGGCGGCGTCTCCGTCCAAAGCCCTTTATTGGGGGGAGAGGGAGGCACCCCGCGGGGGTCCGGGCTGGGGGGGGTCCCACGGGGGGCGTCAGGGGTCACGGGGGTCCCGCCCTCTGCCCCTGAGGTCGAGGGTCTCGGGGGGTCCCCCAGCGCCCGGCGGGGGGGGGGGTGTGTGTCCTGCCGGCCGCCCCCACGCGGGGCCCGGGGACACGTTGAGGGGGGTGACCGGGGTCCCCCCGCGCTGGGGACGGCGGGTGCTCCCACGCCCCTGCCCTGCTGTGTCCGGGTGGTCCTTCAGGGGTCAGAGGTCACGGGGGGGCAAGGCCACCCGGTAGAGGACGCGGCCGGTGGCCTCCAGGAAGGTGACGGTGGCCGCCTGGGCGTCCAGGCGCAGGTGGGCGAAGCCACCGGGTGAGGCGGGGGGCCCGAAGAAGAAGCGGAGGGAGCCGGGGGGCACGGCCCCCGCGTGGTGCTGGGACCCCTCCACGAAGTTGCCGGCGCCACTCACTACGTAGCCCACCCCCCCCTCCGTCAGGAACTGGGGGGGCAAAGACGGGGGGGGGGGTGGGGTTAGCAGGGGGCCGGATGCCTGGGTCCCCCCCCAACACCAGGACCATGCCCCCCCCCCCCCCCCTACAGGGACACCTCAGTGTTGGGGGGATGGGGGTGTCCCTGGACATTGGGGTCCAGTGGGGGGGGTCCCTTCAATGCCAGGGTCCCATGGTGGGGGGTCCTCCAGGGTCCGCGGTCTCTGGACAGCAGGGTCCCATGGGGGGGGGCTAGGGGGTTGCTCAGATGCCAGAGTCATGTTGAGGGTGGGTTCCCCAGGCACCAGGGTCCCATGTCAGGTTTTGGGGGGGGGTCCCTGGACACCCAGATCCTGTGGAGGGGTCTGGGGGTCCCCCAGAGGCTGAGGTCCCTGGACACCAGTGTCCCGTGGGGGGTTCTGGGGGTCTCCCCGGCACCAGGGTCCCATGTCAGGTTTTGGGGGGGGGTCCCTGGACATCAGGGTCCCGTGGGGGATTCTGGGGGTCCCCCAGAGGCCTGGGCTCACCTGCAGGTTGTGGTCGTGGCCGCAGAGGTAGGCGGTGACGCGGTGACGCCGCAGCAGCGGCCGCAGCAGCCGCACGAGGCAGGCGGTGGGGCCGTGCTCGGCCACCGACCACACCGGGTAGTGACCGGCCACCAGCACGTAGCGGTCGTGGCGTGCGGCGGCCAGGCGTCCCCGCAGCCAGGCCAGCTGCGCCGCCGCCGCCGCCGCATCCCGGGGGCCCGTGGGGGCACCCCCCACCCCGAAGTCATCCCCGCCGCCGCACAGCAGCACCGTGTCCAGCACCAGCAGCCGGGCCGAGGCGTTGGTGCCCGGCAGGGAGAGGCGCAGGCTGTAGTAGTAGTGCGGGAAGTGCCTGCGGGACACGGGGGGGCTTGGGGACACCTTGGTGACGCCTTGGGGACACCCCAGCACCAGGTGCAGGCTGTGGTGTCAGCACGTGAAGTGCCTGTGGGACACGGGGGGCTTGGGGACACCGTGGGGATATCCCAGGGGTACTTCAGGACACCCCGGGGACACCCCAGCGCCAGGCACAGGCTGTACTGGCAGCGTGGGAAGTGCCTGCGGGACACAGGAGGCTTGGGGACACCATGGGGACACCCGGGGAGGACGTGGGGACGCAGGCGGACTGGGGGACACGGGCAGGTGGCCATGCCAGGGAGCAGCAAGGGCACAGGGGTCCCGGGGGAGGGAAGGGGGGGGTCCGTACCATCGGGGGGAGTGGTGGCTGTAGGCCAGCTGCGCGGTGACGTTGCCGGCGTGGTCGTGGTTCCCGGCCAGCACGAACCAGGGCAGCCCCTGCAGCCCGGGGGCCGTGAACACCTCCTCAAAGGTCTCCTGCCGGGGGGGGGGAAAAATGACACCGGGGACGCACACACACGACGGAGGGGGGACATGGGATGGGGATATGTGGGGACAGTGGGAGCTGCCCCCAACCCCCCCCCAGGACATTCGTGTCCCCCTCAAGGGTTCTGGGGTCCCTCCTGAAACTCCCCCCTCGACATAGGGGCTCCCCCCTACAGATTTTGGGCTCCCCCCCCCCCCGCGTTTCAGGGTGCCCCCACCCTGGAGCTGCAGGGCCATACCTGGAAGCGGGGGTCCCACTCGTCCTGCACCCCCTCATAGTAGAAGTTGTCCCCGAGGGCGAGGACAAAGTCGGCGCCGAGGTCGGTGGCCGCACGGCCCATGGCTGCTGCCGTGGCCACTTCACGGGGGGTGGCGAAAGGGGGGTCGGGGACGCCCCCCCAGTCACCCACTGCCAGGAACTGCACGGCCCCTTCGGGGCCCCCCCCGGCCACCACCGTCACCGTCATCCACAGCAGCGCCAGCATCTGCAGACAGCACCCGTGGGACCCAGGGGTGCGGGGCGTCCCAGGGGTCCCCCTCCCCACCCATGGGACCCAGGGGTCCAGGAGGGTCCCACCCCCCCCGCCACGGGACCCAGGCGTCCGGGGGGGTGCCAGGGGGTCTCAGTCCCCCCCTGTGGGACCCAGGTGTCCTGGGAGAGGGTCCCCAGCACCACCACCCCCCCCCGGCCAGCACGGGGACCCAGGCAGCCGGGGCAGCCCAGCCTCACCGGGCTGGGAAAGGGGCACCCAGGGGTCCAGGCCGCCTCCCCCCCACCCCTCCCGGGGGCCACTCACCCTCGTGTCCCCTCCCGCGTCCCCTCCCGTGTCCCCTCCGGCGCTTTATGGGCCCAAAAGGGGAAGTGGGGTCGCGCCGCCCGGTGCCCCCCCCCGGCCCCGCCGTCACCTGACGCCTCGCGGTGACACGGGGCCGCCACGGGGTGGGGGGGAGGGCGGGCCGCGGGGCACTGGGAGCACTGGGGACACTGGGGGGCCCGGGGGGGGGCGGGAATCAGGCCCGGCCGCCGCCGGAAATCCCCGAAATGCCCCAAATCTGCTCGAGCCGCGGCCACGTCACGGCTTATGCGGGACCCCCGGCGGGAGGCCACGAGCAGCGCGGGGAGCCGGGGGGGGGCGGGGGGGGGGGGGGCAGCCGGACGCCTGGGTCCCTTACGGGGCGGGGGGGGGGGCGGCGAGCAGGGGTCCGAGCCCCCCCCCCGAGCTCGAAGGGAGGCAGGCGTCCGGCCCGGCCCAGTCTCACCAGTTTGCCCAGTTCCGCATCTCACCGAGGGGAGCCGGGGGGGGGTCCCGGACACCTGGATCCTCTGCAACTGCGGGAGGGGCAGCGAGGCCCGGCATGTGGCCGGGGGGGGGGGGGGGGGGGGAGTGTTCCGGACGCCGGTGTCCCTCCAGGTGGGGGGGAGGGGGTGTGTGGGCACCGCCCTTTGACCCTTCAAGCGGCCCGGACACCTGGGTCCCTCTTGCCCCCCCCCCCCCCCCCCCCCGGGGAACGGGGAGAAATCGGCCTATTTTGGGGCTGCCCCCGGGGTGTCCGCCCCCTCCGTGGGCAAAGGGTTCCCCCCCCCCCCCCCCCCCCCCGGCGAGGGGACCCGGTCGCTACGCGGAACCCATCACCGCGCGCCCCGTTGCTAAGGGGACCCCGTTGCTAAGGGGACCCCGTTGCTAAGGGGACCCCGTCGCCGTGGGGACCATCCGGGGGCCGCGGCTGCTGCCGGCGCGGCCGTCGGGGGATGCGGCCCCCCCCCCCGGTGACCCCCCCCCGCCCCCCCTCCATCCCCCCTTAGACCCCCCCCAAGCCTCCGTAACCGCCGCCGCATCCCCCCGTGACCCCCCTCGAGCCCCCCCCATCCTCCATGACGATCCCACCCCCCCCCCGGGAAGCCCCATCTCCCCTTTGCCCCCCCCCCATCCCCCGTGACCCCCTCCCGGCCCTCCGCGACCCCCCCCCCCTCCCCCCCTCCCAACCCCCCCGCGGGCCGAGGCGGGGCGGGGGGCGGGTACGACACTTTATTTCCTTTTTTTGTCCTTTTTTTTTCGTTTTTTTTTTTTTTTTTTTTTTTTTTTTTTTTTTTTTGCCCCTTTTCCGCGGGTTTTTCCTCTTTCCCGCTCGCGGGCGGCGCCTTTGGCGGGGGGGGGTGTGGGTGGGGTGGGTTTTTTTGTTTTTTTTTTGTTTTTTTTTTTTTTTTTTCCTTTTCTCCTCGATCTGGGGGGAGGGGCCGACCCACCCCAACGGGAAATGACGTCACTACCACGTGCGGGAGGGTGAGGGGCAACCTGGGGGTGGGGGTCCCCAAAGGTGCAACGCTGGTGTGTGTGTGGGGGCCCCCCCGAGAGCGACGCCCCCCGACATCGCACCCCCCGCCCCCCCCAACGCTTTGGAGCCGGGGGGGGATGGGGGTCCCGAAATGGGGGTGCCCAGAACTGGGGGGGGGGGTGGTTCCCACTGCCGGGGGAGGGGCCCATTGCTGGTGGGGGGGTCCCCAAATGTTGGGGGCCCCGTTGCTGGTGGGGGGCCCCAACGGGGGCCCCAAAATGGGGGGAGCCCCAAAATTGGGGGGGTGGGGTGAGCTGTTTCCCGGGGGGTGGGGGGGCACTGCTGGTGGGGGGGGTCCCAGAAACCTGTGGGTCGGGCCCCCAAAGAGGGGGTTCACCCCAGAGTGGGGGCCCCCAAAGGGGGGGGGGCCCTAATGATTGTCCCCATTTTGGGGGGGGGGGCATTGGGGGGGGGGGGAAGGCACACGGGGGCGGGGGGGGGGTCTAAGGCAAATGCAATTTTGGTCCATCTGGCCCCAAACCCGGGGGCTGGGGGGGGAAAAGCTGGACCCACCTCCCCCCCCAAAACTGCCCAGGGGTGGGGTGGGGGGGGGGCCCCATCCCATCCCCCCAACACTGAAATCAGCCAAAGGTGCAGAAAAACCCCAAAACGAGCAAAACGGCCCCAAATGCCCCCGCCACCCCCCCCCCAGCTCCCCACCCCCACCCCCCGGTCATGGGCCCCATGTGGGGAATTGGGGCCCCCAGTGACCCCCCCGGAACGCGGGGCCGGAGCAAAACTACCCAAAAACAATAATAAAAAACACAAATTTGCAGTATGGGGGGGTGGGGAAGAGGGGGGAGACCCCGATGGGCAAGATCAGGGAAAATTGGGGGGGGGGGTTTCCCCCAAAAAAGCACTTGGAGAGCTGGGGGGAGGGGGGGGGACCCGAAAAGGGGGGGTTTGACCCCAGAATGGGAGGTTTGACCCCGAGGGGGGGGATCAAATAGGGGGGAGGGGGTTGACCCTAAATGTAGGGGTTCAACCCCAGAGGGGACGGGGACCCCAGAATGGGGCATTTTGACCCCAAATGGGGAGGTTGGACCAAAAAGGAGGGGGTTTAACCCCAAAAGGGGGCTGGGCCCCAGATGGGGGGGTCTGACCCAAAACGGGGGGGTTTGACCCCAAACCCGTAAGGAAGGGAAGGGAGGGGGGGGTTTGACCCCAAACGCGGTTGGACCCCGAAACGCGGGAGTTTGACCCCAAGGGGGGAAGGGGGGGGGGCCTCGCCCGGGGGTAATTGCACTTAATTAAAAAAATGAGCTGGGGGGGGGTTGGGGGGGGAGGGTCGGGGGGACCCCAAAGCCGGGGCAGGGGGGGGGGGGAATTTCAGGGGGTTTTGGGCCCCCCCGGCCCCACTCGCTGGCCTGCAGCAAGGGGGGGACCCCCCAGCACACGCGTGTGCGGTGCGTGTGCGAGTGCTGGTGACCGGGGCACACGCGTGTGCGGGGGGCGGGGGGGCTGTGGGGGGGGTGCACACGCGTGTGACCATGCGCACGGCGTGGTGGCGGGGGGGGTGTGTGTGGGGGGGACACACGTGTCCTGTGACCGCACACACACGCGTGCAGACGTGCCGCGTGCATGCACAGGGGCGGGGGGGCCAGCACACACACGTGTGGGGCCCCCCCCCCCCTCACCCCCGCACCCCCCCCGGGGTGGGGGGGGGGCCCTCATCCCACCCCCCACCCCCCTACACCCCGAATTGCGGCTGGGGCGGGGGGCCCGAACACCCCCGGGGGGGGGGGGGGGGGTCAGGGTGACCCTGTCTGTGCCGGGGGGGGGGGGCTCGGGGGGGGGGGCAGGGGGGGTCCGGGGCGGGGGGACACACATCAGAGAGGCCGAACCCTCATCCACGTCAGAGGGAGGGGAAATTGGGGCCCCCCCGGGGGCGGACGGCGGCGGGGGGGGGGCGGGGGGAATATGGGGGGGCCGGGGGGGGGGGGGTATGTGTGTGAAAGGGAGGGGGGGGGGAGGGGGGGGCTGCGGCTTTTTTTTGTTGTTGTTGTTTTTTTTTCTTTTTTTTTTTTTTTTTTTTTTTTTCTTTTTTTCCTCCTTTTTCCGGGCGGTTTCTCCTCGTCCGGGGGGGGGCGGCGTCAGAGGAACCAGGACTGGGGAGAGATTGGGGGGGGGTGTCGGTGGGATGGGGGGGGGAGGTGACACCCCCACCCACAGCCTCCCCCCCCCCCCACTGATCCGCACCCCTGGGCCCCGCCCGCAGCGTGGGGGGTCCCAGGCGTCCGGGCGGCGGCCGCGGCCTCAAGGCCCGGCACATGGCGGACCCGGGCGCTGGGGGGGGGGGGGGGGGAAGGGGGGACCCAGGCGCCCGGGCGCCCCGCCCACCCCCGCGTGCCAAGCCCGGGAGCGCGGCGCTGGCACTCCATTGGCTGCCCGGCCACCGCACCACCGGGCCCGGCCAATGGGGAGGGCCGCAGCGCCCGCTGCCTGCCAAGGCCGGATGGTGCCAGCCAATCCCCTGCTGGCTCCTCCCCCTCCTGCCTGTGCGTGCCAGCCAATCAGGCACCGCCTGGCTGGCCCGCCGAGGCCCCCCATTGGCTGCCAGCCCTGCCCTCCCCCCCCCCCTTTCCCCCAGCCCATTGGCTCCGAGCCTGCGCCGCGGCCTGCTCCGGTGCCAGCCAATCCGGGGCCGGCGCCACAGGGCAGGCAGCCAATCGGGCGTCGTGCCACAGTGCTGGGGGCCAATGGGGCACCCCGCTGGGGGTCGCGACCCCCAGCCCACGGTCATGGCTGGGGGGGGGGGGGGGGGGGTGGCACAGGGTTGCCATGGAGATGCTATTGGGGGGGGGGGGGGGGTGGCAGGGCCCCACCCCACCATTGTTCCTGCCAGCGCCTGGCAATGACATCATGTCTCGTTGCCCCTGGCAACCAGACGGGTCACACACGATGCGGGGGGGGGGCAGGGGTGTGTCCCAGTCCCTCCCAGTGCCTCCCAGTTTGGCAGCAGGGGCAGGGCAGGGCAGAGGGGGGGGGGGGGTGTCTTGGTCCCCGCTCATTAACCGCCTAATTAGCCGGCAGTGGGAGGGGCAGGCGGGGACCCAGGCGTTGGGGCGTGTCCTGGCAGGGGACCCAGGCGTGTGGGGAGGGGGGGTCCCAGGTGTTCGGGAGGGGACCCAGGAGCCTGGGGGACACACACACCCCCCCCCCCCCAGGCATCCGAGGTCGGGGGGGCCTTACCTGCTGCTGGGGAGGGTCAGAAAGTTGCCGTCGCGGGGTCCGAGGCCGACAAGGCGGGGGGCAGCGGCGGCGCCTGACGCTGCGAATGCTGCGGGGAGAGCGGGCTCAGCCCGGCCCGCGCCGCGGGGGCACGCGGGACACGCGTGGCGACGGCACCCCGGGGCACGGGCCCGGCGTCTCCCCGTGGGGGGGCCGCCGCTGCCGGGGGCGGTGCTCGTGCGCCCTGCGCCGCGTGCCCTCCCCCCGCCATGGGAGACACCCCCCCCCCACCACCCCATCTATACTTACCTGTGGGGACCCCCCCACCCTTCTCCCCCCGCGCCACCCCCCGAGGATGGAGCTGAGAGAAGGAAAATTCAAGCGATTTGGGTGCCCCCCTGCCTCTGCAGGGGACCCGGGCATCCGGGCCCTGGACCCCGGTGGCACAAGGGGCCCAGGTGTCCTGTGCCCCCCCCACCCCTCCCCGCCATCAACCGCCCCCTCCACCGAAAACGGGGTAAAAAAGGGGGGGAAAAAATGGAGAAGGGGAAAAAAAACGAACTGAAAATGGGGTGGATGAGGCGCCGGCGGGGACGGAGCGGACGTGCCTGGGGTCAGGGGGACGGTGACGGGGGACGGTGACAGCGATGACGATGCGGAGGAGGTGATGATGCACGGGCAGCCGGGCCGGGCTGGGCCACCCTGTCACCTCGTGTCACACCACCCCCCCCCCCCCCCCCGTGTCAGCCCCGTCACCCTCTGTCACCTGCTTCCCCCCCTTCCCCCCCCCCCCCAGTGTCACCTTGGTGCCACCCGTGTCACCGGTGCCATCCTGTGCCTGCCTGTGCCACTGCCGGGTCACCCCAGGGCCACTGCAGCCACTTGTGCCACCGGCCCCCGAGGTCCCTCCTGGCACCTGCACCCCACTGCACCCCATTGCACCCCACTGCTGCACCCCACTGCTGTGCACCCCTTTGCTGCACCCCTGCATCCCACTGCACCCCATGGAACCCCACTGCTGTCCTCCCTGCACCCCCCGGCACCCCACTGCTGCATCCCTACGCCCACTGCTGCCCCCCTGCACCCTATTGCACCCCACTGCTGTACCCCATTGCTGTACCCCACTGCTGTGCACCCCATTGCTGCACCCCATTTCTGCCCCCCTGCACCCCATTGCACCCCACTGCTGCACCCCTGCACCCCAGAGCTGTCCCCCTGCCCCCCCCCCCCACGGCCCAGGTCCCGGCTGCGGGTGCAGTGGGGTGCAGTGGGGTGCAGTGGGGCGCAGGTGCCGGGGACTTACGGGGTGCCGCGGGCGGTCCGCCCTGGGGGCCGCTGGGGGCTTTGGGCTCCGGCGGGGGCAGGGGCAAGGGCCGGGCCAGGGGGGCCCCCGCAGCCCCCCCGGCCCGGCCCTGCGCCCCGCACGGCTGCAACGAGAACACGGTGACGGGCGCCCGGGACGCCCGGGACCCCCAGGGCGGGGGCGTGGGGACGGCGCGGTGACACAGCGGCACAGGGTGGCACACGGGGGACACGGGGGCCATGGCCCATGGCGCGGGTAGGCGTGGGGGGGGTTCCCCGGGGGGAGGGACCCGGCGTGGGGGTCCCCGTCCCCCCCCTCCTGTCCCCTCCCTGCAGCCAGCCCGGCTGCCTGGGCTTATCTGCACACAGGCTCCGCCCCCTGGTCTGTATTTGCATACCAGCCCCGCCCCTGCCCCTGCATTTGCATAAAGCCCCACCTCTTTGCACTCCGGCACCGCCTCTGCAGCCTCATTTACATACAGGCTCCACCTGCTGACCCTCATTTGCATACAGGTCACACCTCCAGGGGCCTGTCCTGCACAGGCCCCGCCTCCCCGTGCTAATTTGCATACAAGCCCCTCCTCCACAGAGCTATCCTGCACAGGCCCCGCCTCCTGCACGTCATTTGCATACAGGCCCCGCCCCCCGGGGCGCCCACGGCTGCTCGGGTCCCTCGGGAGCCAGACTGGGACCAGTGACAGCCCCGGGAGCCAGACTGGGACCAGTGACCACGGCTGGGAGCTGGACCGGGACCAGCGTCTGCCCCGGCCGGGGACCCGTGATAGCCCCGAAACCCGGGCTGGGACCAGTGACCACCCCATACTGGGACCAGTGTCTGCCCCAGGCTGGGGCCAGCGCCCCGCAGCGTCACCACATCTGCACATCCCGCGTCACCGTGTCCCTACGTTCCCCTTTTCCCTGTGTCCCTGTCCCCTGTCCCTGCAGAGACCCCATGGCCCCCGTCCCTGTCCCCACAATCTCTGCAGCGTCCCCATGACTCCTGTCCCTGCAGAGACCCCGCGTCACCCATCCCTGTCCCCGCAGTGCCCCCCATCCCTGCAGTGTCCCCACGGCCCCCGTCCCCACAACACCCCTGCAGCGTCCCTGTCCCCGCCGTGTCCCCCATCCCCTGCGTGTCCCCTGTCCCCACAGCGTCCCCGTAAACCCTGTCCCTGCAGAGACCCCATCCCTGCAGTGTCACCGTGGCCCCTGTCCCCCGTCCCTGCAGCGTCCCTCTGTCCCGCGTCCCCCATCCCCGCCGTGTCCCCATCCCCGCCGTGTCCCCCGTCCCACCTGGGGGCCCTGGGCGGCGCCGTCGGCGCAGACGAACTGGACGAAGTCCTTGAGCGAGTCCTGCCCGTGGTGGTAGCGGATGGTGGGGTGGGCGAAGTAGGGGCTCGACTGGGGCAGGAGGGACCCCGACGGGAAGTGCAGCGCCGAGGCGGTGGCCCGCGGGCTGCCTGCAGGGACCCTCAGCGCCGGCGGCCGCGGGACCCCGGCATCCGGGGACGCGGGACCCAGGGTCCAGAGCCCTCCCGGGACCCAGGTGTTTGGGGGGATGGGGACGGGACCCCGGTGTCCAGGGACATCCCACCCCCCCTCCCTTCAGCACCCCCCACCGTGTTCATCCCGCCCCCCCAGGCGGGACCCAGGTGTCCGAGGCCACCCCGACCCCTCCAGAGCGGGGGTCCCAAGGAGCCGGGGGCGGGGGGGGGGGGCGGAAGGGGGTGTCGAGGGGTGAGGCAGTGCAGGGGGTCCCGGGGGAAGGCAGGGGGTGCCCGGGGGGGGGGGGGGGAATGGGGGTCCCGGGGGGGTGGGGTCTCACCGGGGCGGACGCCGGCCAGGACGGGCAGGGGGTGGTGGCCGAAGGCCATGCGGGGGGCGGCCCCGTGCCCCGACAGGGCGCTGCAGAAATCCAACTTCCCCGACTTCTTCAGCGCCGCCGGGCCTGGGGGGGCCGGGGGGGGGGGGGGGTCGGGGGGGCACCCGGACCCCCAGCAGCTCCACGGCCCCCTGGGGACCCCCCTGGACCCCCAGACTCCTCCCAGACCCCGGCGTCCCCCCAGGCCTCCCGGCACAGACCACCCCCCCCGCCGCCGGCTCAGGGAACCCCCCCGGCTCCCCCAATGCCCTGCACCCCGTATTCCCCCCCCCAAGAGCCCCCTGCCTCCCCGTGCCCCTCCCCGTGTCCTCTACCCGATGTCCCTCCCCATGTCCTCTTGTCACCCACCCATGGCCACATCCACCCCCAGGAACACCCTGTGACCCCCCCCCCCCCATCCCCCTTGTCATCCTCCCACATCCACACGTCCCCCTGCCCCCCCTGCTCCCCCCATGTCACCCACCGGTGTCAACGTCACCCCCCCAGGGCCCCTGGCTGCTGCCGGGGGCTGGGGATCGCCCTGGCCCGGGGTAGAAGACGTCGTCCCCGGGACCCTCCAGGTCCCCCTCGTCCAGCGCCTTGGGGCGCTTTGGGCCACTGCGGGGACACGGGTGTCACCTCCGTGGACGGGAGTGTCCCCTCCCAGCGATGGGGGCATCACCCACCCCCCCAAAGCGGTGTCACCCACTGAGAACTGGAGCCCCATCCCCCCGCTGGGGACACAGGGACGTACTGGAGTCCTGGGGGGTGCCCAGCTTGGAGGGGGGGGCATTGGGGGTCCCACGGGGGTCCCCAGGAGTTATGGAGGTCCTGGGGGTGTCCCAGGGGGGTTACTGGGTGGTTATGGGGGGGCTCCAGGGGGGGCCAAGGGGTGGTTATTGGGGGATCCCAGGGGGTTATGGGGGTCCCGGAGGAGTCCCAGAGGGGTCCCGGGAGTTATGGAGGTCCTGGGGGGATCCCAGGGGGTTACGGGGGTCCCAAGGGTTATGGGGGTCCCGGGGGGTTGTGGGGGTCCCGGGGTACCTGGCGGCAGGGGGCCCCAGGGGCCGGCGGCCGAGGGCGACGGGGCTGATGTTGTAGTAGCCCCCCGGGCTCTCCAGGTCGGCCAGCGAGAAGTTGGGGCCCGACGCCGTCGCCACAGGGGCTGGGGGACACGGGGGAGGTGGAGGACCCACACGGGACCCCCCCCTCCGCCCCGAGCCACCCCCCGTGTCCCCCATGTCTCCATGTCCCCCGCCTCCCCCCATCCCCACAACACCCCCGTGTTCCCCCATCCCCCACGTCCCCTCCCTCCCCTTGCCCCCATCCCCACAACGACCCCCCGCGCCGTGTCCCCCCCCCGCCGTGTCCCCACTTACTCTGGGACACCCTCACCAGCTCCGTCACGTTCCAGACACCCGACGTCACGAAGCAGTCCTGGAAGGTCAGGTGCCCTGGGGACAAGGGACATGGGGGACATGGGGGGATGCCGCGCTGGCGGGGGGGGGCGGTACTGGGACTGGGGCAGGGAGACCATGGGGACAGAAGGCACTGGGGGGCACGGGGGGCACTGGGAGCATGGTGGGGGGCGGACTAAGAGACGACGGGGGTGGCACTGGAGAGGGCCAGGGGACCATGGGGGGGCACTGGGGGGGGGGGCTCAGGGGACCGCGGTGGGGGCACCGGGGGCTCACCGTTGGGCAGTGGTTTGATGTCCGCGTCTCCCTGGGGGTTCGAACTGTCGGATTGTCCGGAGTCTGCGGGAGAGACAAGGTCAGGCCCGGACACCAGGGTGTGTCCCCCCCCCCCGCCCCGACTCAGACACCGGGGTGTCCCCCCTCCCCGGACACCGGGGTGTGTGTGTCCCCAGATGCCTGGTTTTCCCCCCCCAGGACCCGGGGGGGGGTACCCAGACGCTGGGGTCCCCGCACTGAAGGGCCCCTTGTTCCCGCGGGGTCGTCCGAGGTGAACGTCTGCCGGGATCCCGGCGCCCGGGAGCGCCCCCCGCCCCCCCCCCCCATCCTCGGGGGGGGACGCAGGCGTCCGGGCACCCCCCGCCCTACAGAGGACCCAGGCGTCCGAGTGCCCCCCCTCTCCCCCCGAGGGGACCCAGGCGTCTGGGTGCCCCTTGGATGGGTGATGGGGGGGTGGGGGGGGATGCAGCAGCCGCAGGGGGTGGGGGTGGGGGGGCGTGGGGGGGGCCAGGGCTGGCAGGGGGCCGGGCCGGGGATGGTGGTGGGGGGGGGGAAGCCGGGGGGCCGCCGTGGGGCCGGGCCGGGGGCCAGGAATGCGCTGGCCCCCCGCCAACGGGCAGCGCCAACAAAGCAGCCATTGTCTGAGCCGAGTTGGGGGGGGGGGGGGGGGGGGGGGCGCCCGGACGCCTGGGTTCCCCCCCCCCCCACCCCCCGAGCACCCCCCCACCTCACAGCCTGGGTCCTGTGTCTGTGTCGTCCCCCCCCCCCCCGGCAGCAAACCCCATCTGCCCTGGACACCTGGGTCCCCCCCCAGCACCCCCCACCCCAGGCGTCTGGGGGTCCCATCCCCCTGCCCCCCCACCCTGTCCCTGATGCCTGGGTCCCCCCCCAGCACCCCCAACCCCCCCCCCCCCCCCCCCAGGGTCCCAGGGCTCCCCTTGATCCCCCAGTCCCGGGGACCCAGGCGTCGGGGGGGGGGGGGGCGGGGGGGGGAGGGGCAGGAGGACAGGTCCCCTCCCCCTCTTTGGCCCCCGCGGGGTCAGAGGTCAGCAAGGCGCGTGCCAGGGTCGCGACCTTGGCGGGGGGGGGGCACGTGGCGGCCACGTGCCGGACGCTCCCGCGGCCCCTGGAACCTGTCGCTGGCTCCTGGGAGCAGGGAGGGGGTGGCCCGGACGTCTGGGTCCCTGGGGGGGGGTGTCTCAGGACACACCCCCCACACCCCCCCGCCGCCGCCCGTGCCTCAGTTTCCCCACTGAGCCCTGCGCCGGACCCCGCATCCCTACAGGTCCCCGGCCCCACGGCGGCCCCGTGTCCCCCGGTGGGGGGGGTTCAGGTGCTGTTGGGCAGCTGCGCCCCGACCCCCCCCGCCAGGATCCTCCCCCCACACCTGCGTCCCACGGACCCAGGCGTCCGGGGGGGGGGGGGACACCCAGGCATCCGGGCGGTGCCAGCAGCCACCGCGTCACCCCCACAGACCCCCCCCCCCCCAAACACACACACAGCCGCTATGGATCCCGCGACCCACGCGGACCCCTACAGCTGCTGGCGGCCTAACGGGCCCCACGGACACGCCTGGAGCCCCACAGGGCCCCCGAGGGGGGGCAGAGCCCTGTGGAGCCCCATGGGGTCACGCAGAGCCCTACAGGGCCCCACAGAACCCCACAGAGCTCCACCTGCGCCGTGAGACCCCAGAGCCGACGGGTGCCTCCGCAAGACCCAGCTGCGCCCCACAGGCCCCTATAGACACGTACGTGTCCCCCCCCCCAAGGATGGACCCCCCCGGTACGGGGCTGGAGCCCCCAGCAGGGACAGGGACGCCGGTGTCGGGGCACACCCCGAACATAGGGCAGGCGGGGGGCTGGGGGGGGCACCAGAGCGCGGCCCCGGGGCAGGTTGGGGGGTCCCTGTCATGGGGGGGCGGCAGACCATGGCACAGGGGGTCCCCATCGCGGCTGGGGGGGCTATGGCAGGGAGGTGGCACACCATGGCACAGGGGGGTCCCCATCGCGGGAGGGTCCTGCCGTGGGGCTGTGGTGCCGCAGAGCGTTTCGGGTGCCAACAGGCGCCGCCATCTTACGCGTGGGGGGGGGGGGGGGGGTGGCGGGGGGGGTTGGCACTGTGCCCCCCCCCCCGGCCCGCAGCAGCCAAAGGGCCCCTGGCGGGGGGAGGGGGGTGTGTGGGGGGTGAGGAGGGATGCCGGGGGGGGGACCAGGGGCCGGGGCCGCGCACGGGGCCTCGTGCTGCGCACGGGGGCACGGTGCCAACCGGGGCCATTTTGGCGGTGCCGGGCGGGAGCGGCGTTGGGGATTTGAGCCCCCCCCCCCTCAAGCCGGGCAGGGGAGGGGGCGTGTGTGTGGGGGGGGGGGGGGGGGGGGGTGTGGCGGGGGGGGGGGCTGCAGGGCCCCCCCCGTGGACATGCCCAGATTTGGCACAGGGGCCTGAGGGGGAGATTGTCCGGGGAGGGGGCAGGATACACCCCCAAACTGCTCCCGCCTTCACCCCCCCGCGGCACACGAGGGACCCAGGCGTCCTGGCACCCCCCAGCGAGGACCCAGGCACCCGGGAGCCGACCCCCAGCACCCGTAAATGCACCCAAAATCCCTCGCTCCAGACCCAAAATTACACACACGCCCCCCCCACCCCAACCCCAGCAGCAAAGGCAGGAGCGGGCAGCCAGGCTGGGGTTCCCCCCCCTCAGCCCCTGTTCCCCCCCCGGCACATGCACGTCCCCGGTGGCACACGCGTGTGCGCTGCTGGTGCCCCGCGGGCACGAGGGGAGGGCGCCTGTCGCACACCGGCGTCAAGGCATCCACCAGGAGCCCGGCCCGTGGCACGGTACGGCACAGCTCGGTGCTTGGAACGGCAGAGCCCGGTGCTCGGCAGAGCCCGGTGCTCGGCACGGCGTAGCCTGGTGCACGGCTCAGTGCTTGGAACGGCAGAGCCCGGTGCTCAGCACGGCTCGGTGCTCGGCACGGCGTAGCCCGGTGCACGGCTCGGTGCTTGGAACGGCAGAGCCCGGTGCTCAGCACGGCTCGGTGCTCGGCACGGCGTAGCCCGGTGCACGGCTCGGTGCTCGGCAGAGCCCGGTGCTCGGCACGGCTCGGTGCTCGGCACGGCGTAGCCCGGTGCACGGCTCGGTGCTCGGCAGAGCCCGGGGCTGGGTCCGGTGCCCGGCTCGGCACCCGGCGCGACTCGGCGCGCAGCTCCCGGTGCAGCGCCTGGCACAGCGCGCAGCACACGGCGTGGCTTTGGCACACGGCGCGGCTTTGTGCGAGGCAGGCGGGGGCCGGCAACCCCCAGCCGGGGCCGTGGGTCGAGGGGGGGGCAGGGGGAGCTGCACGGAGCCACCGGCATCACTCCGGCGAGCCCCGGTACAGGATCCCTCTGGGGCTGCGGGTGCCAGCGGGGCATCACGCGGGGCTGGTGGCCCCAGGACCCCTCTGGTGGCCACAGGACCCCCTTGGAACCGGGGAGGGGGGGGGCACAGCTGGGAGTCTCCCTCCATCGGCGCTGGCAGCCCCGGCTCAGCCCCCGCCATCCCGTCACCGTCGTCACTCACCGGGCGCGTGGACGAAATAGGCCAGGTAGAGGTCGAGCTCCTTGATGGTGACGCCGATGTGGTGGGGCTGGACGCAGAGGCCGGGGCTGGCACACTGGGGGGCCTTGGCCAGGCGCTCGCCGTCGGTGCTCTCCAGCGGCACCCCCTTGAAGAGGATGACCATCACCAGGTCCAGCCGCCACACCTTGTCGGCCTGGCGCAGGCAGTCGATGCGGCGGATCTTGCCCTTCTGGTCGGGGTTGGAGAGGACGCAGCACGGCGCCTTCTTGCCGGTGACGGAGAGGACGAAGTCCTCGCGGCACTCGGGCCGGATGTCCTTGCGCAGCTTGGCCAGGAGGCGCGAGGCCCATTTCTGCTTGACCTCGGGCTTCTCGCCCAGCAGCTCGTCCTTGACGGCCCGTTCCTCCTCCTTCGACATCCGCTTCTCGTGCTTCTTGAAGTACTTGCGCTTGCGGGCCTGCAGGTTGAACCAGGTGTAGGAGAAGGCCCGGACGTGGGGCAGCAGCGCCTCGATGAAGGGGTGGAACTCATCCTGTGGGGCAGGGCGGCATCAGTGGGGCGGCAGCCGTGGGGCGGGCATTCGCGGCCCCCGGCAGCTCACGGGGGAACCTCCCCCATCCCATCCCATCCCATCCCATCCCATCCCATCCCGTGTAGGGGGGTCCCGGGAGGGGACGGTCCCATCCCACTGAGCAGGAGCGTCCCTGGGCACGGCTCCGTCCCGCCGCAGGGGGGTCCCTGGGGGAGCATCCCCAGGCACAGCCACATCCTGCGCTCGGGGACGCTCCTGTCCTGCACAGGGGACCCTCAGTGACACCCCCACCCTGCACAGGGGACCCCCAGGGACACCCCTGTCCTGCCCTGGGGACACTCCTGTCCTGCGCTGGGGACCCCTGGGGACACCCGGCCCTGCACAAGGGACACTAGGGACACCCTCATCCCGCACAGGGGACCCTCGGGGACACCCCCGCCCTGCACTGGGGACCATCCCAGGCTCCCGGTGCCCAACCGGCTGCGGGGACCAGCATCGGTCCCTGCTGCCAGCACCTTCCCCAGTGCCACCACCCCCATCCGTCCCCGTCCCCGGTGCCACCGTCCCCATCCCCATCAGTCCCCGTCCCCGGTGCCAGTGTGGTGCTCCCATGTCCCCAGCCCGGGGGCGGCTCAGCCCCACGACCCCCCTGGCGCTGCTCAGGTTCAGACCCTGTCCCCGGTGTCACCACAGCCCCATCTCCGTCTCCGGTGTTGCCACAGCCACGTCCCCGTCCATCCCCGGTGACGCTCCCGCTGCCGTCGGGGCTCGGCTGCCCCGGGCATGTCCCCAAACCACCCACCCGGTTCCCGTCCCCTGCCGGTCCACGCTGCCAGCCCCGTCCCCGGCGCCACCATCCCCGTCCCCATCAGTCCCTGTCCCCAGTGCCACCTCCCGTCCCCCGTCCCCGCTGCCGGCGCCACCGGTGCCCGTCCCCTGTCCCTGCTCGCTGGTGCCGCCGGTGCCCGGTCCCCATCCCGCTGCCCGTCGCGATCCCCGGTGCCACCAGCGCCTGTTCCCGGTCCCCGTCCCCGGAGCCGCCGGTCCCGTCCCGTCCCGTCCCGGTCCGTACCATCGCGGCGGCTCATCCCGGCCGTGGGCAGCTGCCAGTCGGGCCCCGCCGGGGCAGAACCGGGGGCGACAGACGGGGACGGGGCGCTACCGGGGAAGGGGTTAACGGGGGGCTACCGGGGGGGTGGGGGGGGCGGGTCCGGGGGGCGGACACTGCGGGGGGCGGGGGGGGCGCTCGGGTACCGGGAGTCCCGGTTACCGGGAGGTGGTGGGGGGGGGGGTGTCCCAGGTGCCGGGACAGCGCGGGTCCCGGGGCGGAGGATGAGGGGGGGGGAGGGTCCCGGTCGGGGGGTCCCGGAGCCGCCGCGGAGCCGCAGCCGGAGCCGCCGCCGCCGCCGCCGGGCGCGGAGCGCGCGGAGCCGCCGCGGCCCCTTTTGGCACCGGGACCGGCGCGGCGGCGGCCAATGGGAGCGCAGCGCGCGGGGGGAGCGGCCGCCCCATTGGCTGGGCCGGGGGGGGCGGGGCCGGGGGGGGGGCGGTGGAGTTCGGGGCCGGGACACGGCGGGGGGGCGGGGGAGGGACACGGAGGGGGACGGGGACACGGCGGGGGGGGGGGACGGGGGACACGGAGGGGGACGGGGACACTGGGGGGGGACACGGCGGTGGGGGGGGACGGGGGACACGGGGGACACGGGGACACTGCGGGGGGGGGGACACAGAGGGGGACGGGGAGATGGCGGGGGACAGGGACACTGGGGGGGGACACGGAGGGGGACGGGGACACGGCGGGGGGGGGGGACGGGAACACTGGAGGGGGACACGGCGGTGGGGGGGGACGGGGGACACGGGGGGGACGGGGACACTGCGGGGGGGGGGACACAGAGGGGGACGGGGAGATGGCGGGGGACAGGGACACTGGGGGGGGGGACACACGGAGGGGGACGGGGACACGGCGGGGGGGGGGACGGGGGACGCGGAGGGGGACGGGGACACTGGGGGGGGACACAGAGATGGCGGGGGACAGGGACACTGGGGGGGGACACGGAGGGGGAGACGGCGGGGGGGACACACGGAGGGGGACGGGGACACGGCGGGGCGGGGGGGACACACGGAGAGGGACAGAAACATGGCAGGGGGATGGGAAATCTGGGGGGGGGGGGGGCGGGCGGACGGGACGGGACACATGGCGGGGGACGGGGACATGGTGGGGGGGGGGATGACACACACTGGTCTGGGGCGGGGGGACACTGGGCGCAATGGGGGTGCTGAGCCCCCCCCCCCGGGCAGCTCGGCCGAAACCCAGGGATCTGCAACCAAAAGCCGTGCCGGGGGTCACTGCACGCAGACCCTCGTGCAAGGGGGGGTCGAGCGAGGACGCGGGGGTCCCGTCCCCGTCTGTTCCCCGCCCCCCCCTCCAGGCACACCCTGGGAAGGCCCCGGATTTTGGCTGCTTTCCCCAGCCCCGCAGCAGCCCCAGCACGGAACGGCCCAAAAACCTCCGTTTCTGCCCCCAAATCCCCGATGCGGCGCTTGGAGCCAACCCCCCCCCCCTTCATAATTAATTCCCTCTGTGTGAAGAAAAAAAAAAACAAAAAACCAAAATTTGGGCTTTTCGGCAGCGTGGCTGGGCAGAGGCTCCCACGCATCGGTGGCCGCGTGCCTCCCCAGCCCCAAACCTCACGGCTTTCGCCCCAAAACCGCAGCAGGCGGGTGGGGGCTGTGCATGGCGTCGCGCCCCGGCCCCCGCCCCCTTCCTGCCCCGTTTTTCCTTTGAAAAACCCGTGAAATGGGACGCGGCGCCGGCTGCGGGGGGGGGAGAGAAGACGGGCTCTTGACGCCCCCCCTTCCCCTGAGGGGGTCGCACCAGGGGTCGCCATTCGCACGAGGGGTCGCCATTCGCACGAGGGGTCGCCGTTTGCACACAACGGCTCCGCTGACGGCACCCCCAGACCCCCACGGGGGGGGGACACCTAGGTGTCCGGGCCCCCTCCGCCCCACAGCCCCCTCCCATCCAGCCGCAGCGGACCCGGGCGTCCGGGCGGGCCAGCCCCGGCGTGGGCACGGGGCCGGGGGGGGACACCCGGGTCCCCTCCGCGCCACGGGGAGGGCGCTGGGGCGAGTCGGGCCAGCAGAGGGGGGAGGTCGGTGGCCCGAATGCCTGGGTCGTGTCCCCCCCACCACCGGCGAAGACAAAGAGCCACCAGGTCGGGCCCGCCCGAACGCCTGGGTCCCCTCCCGGACGCCTGCGTCCCCGGCACGGGGAGGCCACGGAAGGATCTAGAGTCCCGTCCGCCGGGGTCCACCCGGATGCTGGGGTCCCTGGCCGAGGCCTGGGTCCCCCCCCGTCTGCCGGGGTCCGCGCCGAGGGGGGGTCCGGCCGCGGTGCCGCCGGGCTGCCATTGGCTGCGCCGGCCCCGCATTGAGCCGCAGTCTCGGGCGAAGCCACGTCGCCGCGTCCGCAGCTGCGAGCGCCCGGCAAAGCGCCAGCGCGGCGGCGGTGGCGGCGGTGGGGGGGGGGGGGGGCGGCGCCGGATCGGGAGGGAAAAGCCCAGAAAAAACAGAAAAGAGGGGGGGGGGGAAAAAAAAAAAAAAAAAGAGAAAAGAAAAAAAAAATTAAAATCCCACCCCCCCACACCCCCCTTTCTCCCCCCCACACCGCCCCGGCAGCGCCCGCCCTCCCGCGCCGCTGCCAGCTCCCCCCGGCCCTCGGCTTCGCCGCGAGAGAAAACAGCCCGAAACAGCCGGAATTGCCGCCAAAAATCCCCCCGGCGGCCCCTGACGCCGCTGCCAAGACCCTCCCGTGCGGGGAGCTGGGGGGGGGGGGGGCGGCCCAGGCAGGGGGCGAGCGAGGGGTGTTCAGGACCCCCGGGAGGGGGATGGAGGGCAGGGGGCTGGGGGGGGGGGGGGGCGCAGCCACGAGGGACCCCGTCACCGGGCCGGGAGCCGGCAGGACGCGGGCGTCCGGGCGGCCTCGGAGAGAACGTGCCGGAGGGTCCTGGCGGGATGGACTCGGGCATCCGAGGGGGGGGTGTTCCAGGCGTTTGGGGGGTCGCAGGCGTTGGGGGGGGGGGTCCCAGGCGTCCGGGCGGAGCGGAGGGAGCCGCCTGCTCCCTGCCCGCGGCCACGTGGAGGACCCAGCCGTCCCGGCGGCTCGAGGGGACTCGGGTGTCGTGTGTGTGTCCCCCCCTTCCCCACGCAGCGGAGCTGGGGAGGGGGACCCCGGCGTCCGGGCTGTGCTGGGGGGGCCGGAGGGGGGACCGGTCACAGGGACCAAGGCTGGGGGGGGGCACACACACACACACACACACACACACACACACACACACAACGTGCCGCAGTGGCTCGACACGATGCCGCAGCGCGCGGGGACGACGCAGTTTGGCACCAACAGACCCAGGCATGCCCCCGCCCCCCCCCAACATTCACCAGCCGGTGGGGGGGGGACGGACCCAGGCGCTCAGGCTGCCCCCCCCCCCGCCCCAGACCCGCTCCCTCCTCCCTAGAGCGGACCCAGGCGTTCCGGCCCCCCCCCCCCGTGGCCCCCTGCCAGGCCGGGCCGGGGGGGACCCCGCGGTGCTGCCGCGTCCAAGAAAGCTTTTTGTGGCCCATCAATAATTCAGGGCCCCCCCTGGACCCCCCCTGGCCTGGCCAAGGGCTCCTCCATTATTGATGCCGCCAGCACAGCCCCGCGGATGGGGGGGACATGGGGGTGGGGGGACACACACACACACAAAGAGGGGGACCCGCAACGCCGCAATACGGGGGCGCGGCGGCGGCGGCGGCAGCGCACACGGCGCGTCGTGCGTGCGCAGGGACCACGCACCCGCCCGGCACACGGCACAGCAGGGTGCGAACACGCACCCCACGCCACGCACACGCAGCCACACGCGTGTCGCCTGCCCCCGGGCGCCTCGCACAGCCCCGGGCGCCCCTCGCACGGCCTCGCACGTGGCGGGGAAAGGACGGGGGGGAGGTGGGGGGTGCGGGCGGTGCCTCCCCCGCACCGATTGCATCAGCCGTCGGCGCGGCCCCGTGTGGGGCGCGGGGTCCTGGCACACGCCTCGCACGCCAGCACACGCGTGCGCTGCACCTTGCACACACGTGTGGCACGCCAGGAGGCAGCGCAGGCAGTGCGTGTGTGTGGGGGGAGGGGGGGCGTGCATCGCACACACGTGTTGCGCGCACGCTGCACAGGCTGCCACGTGTGCACTGCTGCCCGCACACGTGTTGTTCGCGCGTGCAGGGCACATGCCCCCCCCCCGCCCCCGTTACATACATGTGCCCCCAGCCCCCCAGTGACACACGCGCGTCCTCTCTCCCCGTCACGGACACCTGCGCCCCATCACATACGTGTTCACGCCCCGGACCCTGCAGTCTAACGGTGCCCCGCGCGCCGCCCCGCTCCTCGACGGGCCCTATAGGGGCCATAGGGGCTGGCTATGGGGCACACACGCTCAATTTGGGGGGGTGTTGGGGCACCTCCTGCCCTTCCCGTTGTCCCCCCCCAACCCTTGTGCCACATCCTAACCTGTCACCAACACGGCATCCCCTGGCACCGGCTCTGCCCACGGCACCCGCCTGCGCCACAGGGCTGCGGGGGCCGGTGACGCTCATCTTGCCGTGGCCATTGCCCCCCACCCCCTCCCAGGGCAGGGGCTACAGGGTCTGGGCGCACGCAGCCCCCTCGTCCCCTCCGGCGTGGCGCGGGCTGCTCTCCCTGTAGCGGCTGTGGGGGCACGGGGGGGCTGTGGGGGGAAGGAGGGGACGGTGTGTTTTCCCCTGTGCTTTGGAGGGGAAACGGCCACGGGGGCATTTGGCGCGGCAGGGTTGGTCCCACGGGTGCCCCTGCTCCGCCCCAGGGGTCGCGCAGGTGGTGACAGTGACGGTGATGTCGCGACAGCGAGGGAAACGGCGACGTTGCTCCCAGGCAGCGCTACGTCCCCCAGGGTCCGGTCTGGGGCAGGGGGAACCTGGGGGGGGGGGGGGGGAGGAACGGACCCCGAGGGGACACGGAGAGGGACCCCGTAAGCATCCGCAGCACCGACGGCTGGAGCCCAATGCGGGACCCGGGGGGGGCTGCATCCCCGTGGGGGCCACGCGTGCGGCCGCAGGGTTTGACGGTGGAGGCTGCAGGTTACGGCGCGTAGAGAGGAGACGACGCCGGGGACACCGGCTATAGGGGACACCGGCTATAGGGGACACCGGCTATAGGGGGACGGAGAAGGGTCCTGCGCTGGCGCCAGAGGAGGCACAGCCCACGCCAGGGCCCGGCGGCGGAGCTGCCGCTATAGGTGCCGTTATACGTGCTGCTATAGGTGCCGCTATAGGTGCCCACGGCTGGACGCAGCAGCCGGATCCTGCGTGCGCCGGAGCCTGGGGGGAGGGGACGTGACGGTGGCATCGGCCCAAAACTGCCCAGAAACGGCTCAAAAGGGAGAAGGGGGGGGGCAAGAGGGGAGCACACACGTGTGAGCGTGCGGTGCCAGCACACGCCGAGACCCGCATCGTCTACATGTGTGCCCACACGTGTGCGCAGCGCGAGCCCGCGGGCGTGCGGAGTGCAGCCACGTACGTGCACCAGCGAGCACACGCGTGTGCGGCGTGCGACCCTGTGTGCGCACGCAGCAGCGCGTGCGACAGCGGGTGCGGCTGCGTGTGCAGGGGGAGCACACGCGTGTGCGCTGGCAGGGGCAGGCGGGTTTGCGGGCCGCGTTGCTGGCGTGTGCGGGCAGGGGCACACGCATGTGCAGTGGCGTGTTGCTGGCGCGTGCACACGCGTGTGCAGGGCGGGCGCCGAAGCTGCGAGAAGCGCCGCTGGCTGCCGGCCCAGACGCAACTGGCCGCCAAAACCGCCCCGAAAAGCGGGAGAAAAGGGCAACGGTGGTGGGGGGGGGGGGGAGCAGCAACGCCCGGCGGGGGAGGACGGGCCGCCCAAGCAATCACGGCGGGACCCTGGGGGGATCCCAGCATGGGGGGGGGACACAGGGACCCCCATAGGAACCCCCATAGGGACCCCCATGACATGCCCCCCACCCAGCGCCCGACGTCGTGCCTCCCCAGGGACCCCCCCAGACGCCGCCCAGGACCCACATCCCCCCTCCCCACGGCCCCCCGCGACACCCCAATGATCCCCCCCAAGACGGGGTGGCCCCCACAGGCCCCCCGAGCCCCTCCTACGGTCCTCGGGGCCAAACCTCCCGGTCGGGGCCGGGTTTCAGCCCGTCCCGGCGGCACCCACAGGCACAAACCTCCCCCCCGGGGGCACCGACGGCCCCATCCCGCGGGGGCTCCGCGGGCAAAACCTCCCGTGGGGCAAACACCCCCCACCCCCGGCCCCCGCGGGTGACCCCGGCTCCCCCCGCCGCGGGACATGGCTTCGCGGCGGCACCGGGACAGAGTCGGGGGGGCTCGGGGGCGCTGCCGAGCTCGGTGACCGAGCTCCCCTCCGCACTGGGACGGGCACAACCGGGGCCACCCGCACCGGGGATCCCACCGGGGTCGCTCCGGGACGTAGCGGCCCCCGACCGGTCCAGCCCCGCCCCCCCCCTCCCCGGGCAGCCGCGCACCGGGAGCGGCCCCGGCGCTGACCCGGGGCCCCGGTGCCGGCGGAGGAAGCGGAGTCGCCGCCCGCCCGGTACCGGCAACCGGGGAGGGGTCGCACCCCCCACCCACTGCACCCCCATTTCGGGGGGGGGGGGGGGGGCGCCGCCATTCGCGGCGCGCAGCGAAACCGACACCGGACCCCTGGGACCGGACCCTCCTTTACAGACTCCGCCTTTACCGGACGCCCCCCCCCCCCGCCTCCCTCCCGTTACCGGCCCCCCCCGCCCCCCCCGTCCCCGGCCGTACCTGGGTGAGGCAGTACGGGGAGTACATGGCGGCGGTGTCAGCCGCGGCGGGGCATGGCGGGGGGGCGCGGGGATGAGGGCGGGGGGTTCCGGGGGTCCGGGGGGGGTCCCGGGTCCGGGGGTGCCGGTACCGGCGGCGCGCGGGGAAAGTTTGCCCGAAGTTGGCGCCCGCCGCACTTTTGCCGCGGGAAGCGCCGCGCGGGCCACGCCCCCCCCCGCCGGGCCACGCCCCCTCCGCCGGGCCACGCCCCCTCCGCCGGGCCACGCCCACCGGGCGCGCTTCCCCCGAACGCCCTCGGCCACGCCCACTCGCGGTGGAGCCCCGCCCCCTCTGCCCCGGGACACGCCCCCCGGCCGGAGGGAACGGGGGGACACCGGGGGACACCGGGGGACACGGGGGGACACCGGGGGGGAGAGACGGGGAGGGACGCCGGGGGGGGGGATACAAGGGAGACACGGGGGGGACACGGGAGGGAGACAGGGGGGACACGGGGGGACACGGGGGTCATGGGGGGGGACAGACGGGGACACAGGGAGACACGGCGGGGGGCATGGGAAGATACGGGGGGACACGGGGGGCACACGAGGGGACACAGGGGGGGAGAGACAGGGAGGGACACCGGGGGGGGAATACAAGGGGGACACGGGAGGGACATGGGGGGACACAGGAGGGAGACAGGGGGGACACAGGGGGGACACAGGCGGACATGGGGGGACACGGGGGGGACACAGGGAGACAAGGCGGGGGGCATGGGAAGATACGGGGGGACACAGGGGGCACAGGAGGGGGACACGGGGACACACGGGAGTGACATGAGGGGACACAAGGGGCATGGAGGCACACGGGGGGACACAGGGGGGGCAGGGGAAGGACACAGGTGGCACACAGGAGGACGTGGGGGGGACATGAGGGGACACGGGGAGGCAGAGGAGAGACACAGGGGGGACACGGGTCCCCACCTGCCCTGGCTGTGCCCTGTCCCCGCGTGCCCCCCCCCGGCGCAGGGACCCGGCGGGAGGGCCCAGGGGCTGCTGTGGGTCCCCACCGGTGACAGTGGCAGCAGCGGTGGCAGTGCTGGTGGTGGCTGTGACAGCGGTGGCAGCAGGGAGAGAGGCAGCATGGCACGGTGACCGCTGCAGTGACCGTGCCGTGACAGCAGCGGTGGCAGCGCCAGCAGCGGTGGCTGTGGCGGTGCCGGCGACAGTGCTGGCTGGAGGTGACACTGCCAGTGACAGCGCCGTGACAGTGCCAGCGCCGACGGCGGTGGCTGCGGCGGTGACAGTGACAGTGCCATGACAGTGACAGTGCCGGTGACCGTGTCGTGACAGTGGCAGCGCCGATGACGGTGCCGCAGCGGTGTGGGTGACGGTGACAGTGGCGATGGCAGTGGCGGTGACGGCGGCGGTGGCAGCCTCATCTGTCATTCCGGCTGCAGCCTCGTCCCTCTGCCATCTGTCACCGCACGGTGCCAGCGCTGGCACCGCCACCGTCACCCCTTCGCTGCCGGCGCCACCGTCACTGCCGCGGTGCCACGAGGCCTTGGGGTGCCCCGGATGTCACCGGGCGTCCCTGGGCGGCTGGAGGGGACCCAAGGGGTCGTTGTTGGGGGGGGGGGGGGGGGGGGGTGAGGAGGCCTCAGCGTCGTCCCCCCCCCCCAGACACCCGGGTCCCCCCGCGGGTGGGGGAGGGGAGGGTGGGCACAGCTGTGGCCCTCCCCCACGCTGGGCCCGATGCCACATGGCGGGGGGGACGACGCGCTGCCACCCTGCAGGGACGTGGGGGGGGACACGCGGCTCCACAAAGACCCCGGCCCCCCCCCCCCCAGGCGCGGGGAGGGGAGAAATGGGGACCGGGGAGCTGGGGGGGGGGGGGGGGTCCCCATGGCTGGAGGGGACCCAGGCGTCCAGCACCCCCGTGTCCCCGCGCACACGCGTGTGCAGCCGGCGCGTGTCACACGGGGCCCACCGATTTCTCCCCCCGCGTCATGTCCCTGTCGTGTGTGTGTGTGTGTCCCCCCCCCGCCACGTCCCCACCAGCTGCTCGGGGGCCGCCAGCGCCAGATGTGCCGCCGCGACCGGCTGGGGACGCAGATGGCACTGGGCATGGGGGGACGACGACGACGGGGGGGGGGGACACGGACGGCGCCCGCACGCGCCGACACACACACGCGGCGACGCCCCGACACGCGACAGCGCGCCCTGACACGCCACGACACGCCACGACACGCCACGACGTGCCCTGACCCGCCGGGACGGGCGCCGACACCGCGGCAACGGCACCTGCCAGCCCCGGGGACACGCGTGGGACGGGGGGACCTGAGGGTCCGGGCTGCCCCCCCCCCCCCCCCCCCCCGCCCCGAGGCTGCGCAGGAGCAACTTGGGGGGGGGGTTGTGTGAAAAATGCACCCCCTGGGGGCTAAATGGGGGGCTGGGGGGCGGGTCTCGGGGGCAGGGAAGGACAAAGACGGGAGCGGAGGAACCGCAGAGGCCCCAAAATCGGGCAAAACTGCCCCAAAACGGCCTGGTTTCCAGCCCCTCCCCTTGGCAGGGTTTAGGGGGGCCCTGGGTTCACTGTGGGGGGGGGCGGGAGGGCCGGGGGGGTCCACCTGGGTCCCCCATATGGCGGGGGGGGGGCGGGCTGGGGGCTGCAGCGGGGGCCGGGCGCCAGGGGAGGCCTGGGGAACGTTTTGGGGCGATTTCAGGGGATTTTGGCTCTGCTTAGCGGCGGGTTTTCACCGGCTGCCGAGGCCTGGAAGCCATTAGGGCCCCCCCTTCCCCCCCCCCCCCCCCGCCCCGGGCCCCCGGCAGCTCCCAGCCAGAGCCGGGGGGGGGTTGTCGGGGCGGGGGGAGCGGACCCAGCCGTCCGGGGGCCCCCGGCCGCCCCGTGGGGCCCAGGCGGGGAGCGGACCCCGGCGTCCGGCCGCCCCCCCCCCGGCTTTGCCCGTCAGCCACCGCCCCCCCCCCGCCCCCAGCAGGGGACCCTGGCGCCCGGGGGCTGCTGGGCGTCCCGGGGGGGGGTCCCGGGGGCGGGCAGGGAGGGGTTAACGGCGCCGGGCCCTTGGCAGCGGCCCCGGGGTTTGGCGGAGGCTGGAAACGGGGCGGGGGGGGGGGTCCGGGGGGGGGGGAGGGGAACCCGCGCTGAGCCCAACGCCCGCCCCCCCCCAACACGGGGGAGGGGCGGCGGTTTGGGGGAGGGCGGAGGGGAGCGCCCCCCCGCAAAACACTGATTTGGGGTCCCGTCCCCCCCCCGGGCTCCCCCCGCCGCGTTAGGAGCCCTCCCCGCCATCGGGCCCGCCCGCACCGTGGTGCCCCGCCCCCTTGCCCCGCCCCTCACCTCCCTGCCCGGCTTCCGCCCGCGCCTTCAGCCGTTTCCGGTGCGTCACCTCCGCCGCCCCGCTCAAGATGGCGCCGCCCATGGGGCGAGCGCTGTCGGCGGCGCTGAGCCGGGCCCGGGCCTCGCTGGCGATCGCGGCCCCGGCGCGGCTCTACCGGGCGGCCCCGCTGCGGCGCCGCACGGGCCCGGCCCCGGCGGACCCCGCGGATCTGCGGGCGGCGGCGCGGCGGTTCGGGCGGCTCGGGGACGCGGCGGCGGTGCCGGTGTGGCGGCTCTGGCCCAGCCCCGAGCAGCTGCGGGCGGCCGAGGCGGAGGAGCGCGAGTGGGACCCGCCATTGCGGGAGGTGGAGGCGGCGCTGGATCGGCGGGAGCGGGAGGAGGAGCGGCGGCGGGAGGAGAGGTGGGGCGGGGCGGGGGCACGGCGGGGACCGGCACCGGGGCGGGGGGTGGCGGGACTGGGGGGAACTGGGATCGGGGCGGGGGGGAACTGCGGGCACTGGGACGGGGGGGGCCACACGAGGCACGGGGAGAACCGGCATCGGGTCCGGGGGCACTGGGGGACACACCGGCGGCACGGGGAGAACCGGGATCGGGGCTGGGGGGACACCGGAAGGAGTGGGGATACTGGGAGAACTGGGATCGGGGGTTTGGGGGGGGAAGGGGGGGATACAGCGATGTCACGGCGAGAACTGGGATCGGAGTCTGGGGGGGGGGCACTGGGGAAAGCGGGAGCGGGGGGGTAGTGGGGGCACAGGTAAGAACTGGGAGGGACGGGAATTGGGTTGGGGAGGCGCTGGAAGAACTGGGATCGGGGTGGGTGGGGTGGCAGAAGTGGTGAAAACCGGGAGAATTGGGACCGGGATTTGGGGGGGGGGGGGGGGCACTGCAGGGTACACTGGTGGCAGTGGGAGAACTGGGATCAGAGTCCGGGAGTGGCAGAACTGGGATCGGGGCTGGACGGAGCTGCGGGCACTGGGACGGAACGCTGGGAGAACTGTGAGCGTTGGTGGGGATGGGGGGGGTCGGGGGGCTGTCCCCCCATCGGGGTGTCCCCACGGTGTCCCCCCCCCTGTCCCCAGGCGGCAGCTGGTGGCCCGCAGCCTGGCGGCGATGCCGGCACGGGTGAGCGCCTGGCGGCAGGAGCGGGCGGCGGCGCGGGAGCGGGCGCGGGAGGACGCGGCGCGACGGCAGAGGCTGCTGGCCGAGGCGGGGCTGGGGGGGCTCTCCCGAGCCGGGACCCCCCCCCCGCGCCGCCGCTGCCCGGGCCCAGGCGCTGCTGCAAGACCTGGAGCGGCAGCGGCGGCGGGAGGAGAAGCGGCGGCGGCGGCAGGAGCGGGAGGAGGCCGCGCGCAGCGCCATGGCCGCCGCCGAGGCCGCCGCCGCCGCCCGGCCCCCCCCCGGAGAATGTCACCTCCTGAGCGACCCCCCCCCCCCACTCCGGAAACACACCCACAGCACCCCCAAAAATGGGGTTAAAATTCTGTGTTTAATCTCTTCCCCCGAATTGTAGTTCTTCCCGCGGCGCCGCCCCCCACCCCCCAGGGCCAAACGGGGGAAGGCGGGGGCGGGGGGGGGGGAAGCAGGGGGGGTTGGGGCTGTTGGGAGGGGGGGGGGGGTCGGGACAGGAGAAAGCGGTTTGTGGAGCAACCCCCCCCCCCCCCCCCCCAGCGTTGGGGGGCGGGGGGGGGGATCCACCGATCGCCGCTGCTCCCTTGGGGCGCAACGGGGGGCCCAGTCCTGCCTCTCCCCAAAAGGCAGAGCCACAGCCCCCCCCCTCCCCTCCCCCCCCGCAGCAGGAGCCCCCCCTCCCTAGGGGCAGCACAGACCCCATGCGCCCCCCCGTTCCCCCCCCAGGGGCGTCCTCCCCCGGGTCCCTCAGTCGTCGTCGAAGTTCTGGCTGAGCAGGAAGTTGGCCGCCAGGTTCTCGTTCTTCTCGCAGGCGAAGTAGGCCTGGATCACCAGGCTCTCGGGGAAGCCCAGCGCCTTCAACTGCCGCCGGGTGCGGGGGGGGGGGGGAAAAAAACGTTCACTCTGGGCCCTACCGACACCCCGACGCGGGCACAACTTCCCACCCTCAACTCCTGATCCTAACGGTGGGTGGCGCTGTGTGCCCCCCCCCCCCCGCCAACCCGGCGTTGGCTCTCTGTACGTTCCCAGCGTTAACTCTGGGCCCTAATGATGGTTAAAAAGCAGCTCTTGGTTTTCTGGTTCCCACCAACAGCCACGTTCTGCTGCTGTTGACTCTGGAGCCTAATGACTGCAGCCCAACCGCTGCCGTTCCCAGCAGCCCTAAGGTCACTGTGCCTCCCAGCAGTGTTAATTCTGGGGCCTAATAACAGCTCTAACGGGGCTGTTTCCTCATCTTCCTCAGCGCTGTTAACTCTGGTCCCTACTGATGGCTGTAAGCCACCTGGGGTGACTTGTGTTCACAGAGCAGCCACGCTGTTAATCCTGGTCCCTACTGACGGGCAGGAGCTGCCCCTGCACCCTGCCACTGTCCACCTCACCCCGGCGCCCCCGCGCCCTTACCCTTTCTATGGCTTCTTTTTCCTGAGGCGTCACCTGGATGTAGTTCATCTGGGGGGACTCGTCCCCGATGGCGCCCATCTCCCCCTCCAGGTCGCCCAGTTCCCCCAGCGGCTCGTTCAGCATCTGGATGAACTGCTCCTGGTGCTGGCTGATTTGCTGGGGAGGGGGGAAGGGGAGGGGGGGGGGGGGGTGAGCGGGGAGGTATCCTCGGGGGGGAGGGGCTGGGGGGTCTCAGGGGGGATCCTCGGGGCGGTACCTGGAGCAGCTGGGGGTTCTCCTGGCCCAGCTGCTGGAGCAGGGCGGGCAGCAGGGCCGGGTTCTGCTGGATCACCTGCCGCATGTTCTGGAACTGGGGCTGCTCCCGCAAGAATTCCAGGGGGTTCTCTCCTGCAAAGGGGGGTGGGGGGGGTCGGGGGGTGGGTCCAGACCGAGCCACACCCACCGGTGGCAGGGTCTGACCGGGCCACACACCCCCACCCCCCCCCGGCTACCTGGTGCTACCTCAAGCCCTGTGAGTCACCTGGCGCGACTCGTGGCCCCAGAGCAGCCACATTGTTCACTCTGGTCCCTACTGATACCTACTGACAACCACGAGGTGGAGCCAGGTTCAGCCACGCCCACTCACTGACCACACCCACCCAGGCCACACCCACAAAGGGGCAGTACTTAGCATTGGGCCACAGCCATAATGGGGGGAGCACGTAAACCGCACCCCCGCAAAATGATGGGGCAACCAGTCCACACCCCAAAGGGGAGAAGTCTCTGGGCCCCACCCAAAAGGGGGAGGAGCCTCCCAGCCCCACCCAAGACCCCTCATGGGTGTGGCCACCCGTAGCCCCACCCACTGGGCATGGTCTTATACCCCCCCCTCCCCCAGAGCCCGGCCCACACCCACCTTCTGGCGCTGGCTGCTCCGGGGGGCGACTCTCCTGCACGGGCGGGCGCTCGGGCTCGGGGCTGCCGGGGATGCCCTGGGGAGGTCGGGGTTGGGGGGGTTCAGGTGGGGCCTGGAACAGCCCCCCCTTCCCCCCCAGGACCCCCCTCTCCCAGCCCCCAGCTCACCGTCAGCAGGTACTCGACGGCGCGGTGGGGGTTGTTGTAGCTGGCGCGCAGCGCGGCCACCACCCGCTCCCGCTCGTAGCCCATCGACATGATCTCCGTCAGCATCGTCTCGTACTCCGAGCCCGTCACTGCCAGCCCCGTGTCAGCACAGGCCTGGGACCCCCCCCCGTGCGCTGCCCTGGGACCCCCCCAGCCACAAGAACCCACCCCCCCATTTACGTTCGTTGCCCCATAACAAGAACCCCGAGCTTCAGAGACCCCAATTTACCCGCCCTGTTCCCTCATCTGGGGACCCCAAAACACCGTCCGCAGCGCCGCCCCCTCCCCTCCGCACACGACCCGCCCCCCCACTCCAGAGCCCTCCCCACGTCAGGGGCCACCGATGCTGCGAAGCCCCCACCCCCACCTCCCCACACCCCCGCCATCCCACCGCTTTCCTCCCCCTCGTGCCCTTCCCCGCCGCCCCCATCCCGCGTCCCCCGGCACCCACCGAGGGTGGAGGCGGCGTCGGCCGAGCGCCCCGCGCTACCTGGGGGGGGAACAGAGCTGCGGATTCAAGAGAGAGACGTGGCAGACGGGGCCTTTCTGGGAGCTCTGGGGCACAGCCGGCCCCCCCGAAACCCCCTGTACCTCCCCCCAGCCCCCCCCCCCAGTGCTGACCCAGCCCCCACTCTCTTACTACTTCCTCCCCAAATCTCCGGGCTGCCCCCCAACCCCCCCACAGCCCCCTAAAGGCTTTGTTTCAGCCTCTCCTGTGCCCCGACCAACAGAATGAGACACCCCCCACACCCCCCTTGGGTTTCTGCCCCCCCTTACCCTGCTGGGGGCTCTGAGAGGGTGAGTGGAGGGAGGTCCTGGGATGGCGTCTCCTCGCTGGGGGCGGCTGGTGGCGGGGGGATGGCGTCGGCGGCCGGGGGGGGCCCTGGTGCCGCGGGAGGCTCCGCGGTGCCACCGGCACTGGCCTCGGGGGCTGCGGCGCCCAGCGAAGACTTGGCCTGCACGAGGACGGGGTGTGAGAAAGTGGGGGGGGGGGTTTGGAGGGGTCCCGTTTTGAGGGATGAGGGGGGATCTCGGGGGGGGGTGTGTGTGTGTGTGTGTGTGTCTCACCTTGGTCACCATGACAACCACGAAGTTCTTCTCATCAATACGGTACTCACGGATGGGGACGTCGTCGCTCAGGATCTTCCCAGCGTAAATGAGCTTCTGCCCGGCCACAGGAAAGGCGTCGCTGCCCTTCTCTGCCTCGATCTTCTCCTTCAGCGCCCGCACCTGCGGGGGGCGGGGGGGGGGGGGGCAACACCCAGGGAGGGCGGTCAGGGGCAGCCCCGAAATGGGGGGGTCACCCCAAAAACACGGGGTCCCACCGAAACCAACACGAGCGCCCCTGAAACAGGAGAGCCCCTGTGCCATCCGGCGAGGTGAAGACAGCAGCATCTGGGGGGGGGGGGCATCCAGTCTCCCGCTTTCCAGCCCTGCAAAAATAATTCCACCCCTCCCCCCGCAACCCCCCCCCCCCCCCCGGAGTGTGCAGAGGACTCAGGCGTCGGGGCCTGGAGTATCTGGGGAGCTCCGGAGCCGCACGACAGCGGCGAGCGCCCCACCCCAACGGCTGACACTGCGGCGGGGACAACGCCACCCCCCCAAAACGGAGGCAGAGAGAACGCACTGAGACCCCCCCTCCCTAAAAGGGAGACAAGGGTGACGCACCGCATCCCCCCACTCCAAAAAGGAGACGGGGGGGGGGGGGGGGGGGGGCACACACCGAGGCCCCCCTCCCTAAAAGGAGGCGAGGGTGACACACCGAGCTCCCCCCCCCCCCCCCACTCCAAAAAGGAGGCGAATAACGACACCGGGAGCCCCTCTCCCAAAAAGGAGGCGGGGGGACACACGCCGAGCGCCCCCCTCCCAAAAAGGAGGCGGCGGGAGGGACGCACACACCAACCCCCCCTCCCAGAAAGGAGGCGGGGGGTGAACACTGAGGCCACCCCGGATGGGGGGCGATCCCCCCCCACCCCGTAAGGGGAGGGGGTGTCACAACGGCGCGGCAGAAGCGGCGGGATGAGGCGGGGCCGCCCGGGGCCGGTGGCGGTTTGCTGGTGGGGGGGCGGGGGGGGGGGGTGAGGCCCATCCCCGCCCGCCCCGTTCGGCGCTCACCGTTTCGTGCGGCTCCATCCGGATCTTGAAGGTTTGTTGCTGCAGCGTCTTCAGCGTCACGGTCACCGCCATGGCGGCGGCGGCGGTAACGGCAACGGCAACGGCGGCTCCGGCTCCTCCCGGCGGCCCCCACAACATGCAACTCACGCCGCCGCCATCTTAGGCGCCCCGCCGCTTCCGCCACGTGACGCAGGGCCGGAAGAGCGTCACCGCCTCCCCCCCCCTCCGCCCGCCCCTTCACGTGACGCAGGCTCCCTCCCCCTATAGGCGGCGCCCTGATCACGTGAGGCGGCGCGGGCGTCACGTGACGACACGGCACAAAATGGCGGCGGCCAGCGGAAGATGGCGCGGAAAAACCGGGACGAAAGCGTTAATTTAATAGAAACCGGATCGCTACACCCGTACAGTCGCGTGCGCCCGCGGAACATCAATCCCCCCCCATCACCCCACAACCCCGAGGGTACCGGGAGCGGGGGGGGGGGGGGCTCGGCCCCACACACCCCCAGGGGGCTGAGTGGGGGGGGCGTGGGGGGCCGAGCGCCCCCCCCCCCCCCTCTCCCGGTACCGGCGCCGTGTCCCGGTGGGGCGGCGGCGGCCATAGAAAAGAGTCCAGGTCTCACAGAGACATTTACGGTCCTCGCCGACCCTCCCTTCCGCCCCCCCTCCCCTCACAGCTCGTCCCGGGGGGTTGCTTCCGCCTCCTCGGGTTCTTCCTCCTCTTCGTCTTCCTCCTCGTCCCCTTCCTCGTCCCCTTCCTCCTCCTTCCGCTGCTTTTCCTCTTCCTCCTGCTTCTTGCGCTGCTCTTCGTCCTGCTGCTCCTTCATCTTCCTCTCGGCTTCCTGCGGGAGGGGGCGGGGGTGTGAGTACAGCCGTGGGGGGAAGGCGGGGTGGTTGCAGGTGGGAGGGGTGTCACCTTCCCCCCTCCGCCCCTACCTTGGTGGCCCCCCAGGTCTCGTTCCCGATTTCCTCTGCTAATTTCTCATCATCCGTGATGAGAAAGTTGTCGAAAATGGTGCCGGATTTCACCTGCAGGATAAGAGAGAGTCAGAAAAGGGGGACGTAGAACTTCAGGAGGGAAGACACAGGAATTTGGGGGAGGGTTTGTCGCCCCCACCCACCTGCCAGAGGTCGAGGCCGATGACACCGAAGCTGTCGTAGGCGTAGAGGTGGGGGTCGGGGCTGTACTCGGGGTTGTCGATCTCGGGGTGCACCCACTTCCCCTTGTAATCGGGATTGTCGATCTGCCGGGGCCGCCATTCGCCCTGTGGGGGGACAAGGGGGTCAGCGGCGGGGGGGGGGGATGTCACAGCCCGTCCCTGAGCCTTCCCCCCCACCCCGACCCTGCGCAGAGCCCCGGCCTCACCTTGTACTCGGGGTTCTGGATGACGGGGGGCTCCCACTCCCCGTCCATCTCCTCATCCCAATCCTCCGGCTTCTTGGCATCAGGGTCAGGGATGTGCTCGGGCTTGTCCCAGTCCTGGGGACACACACACACACGTCCCGTCAGGACACTGCCACAGCCCAACCCCCCCGACCTCCCCTACACCCCTCAGACTCCCCCAGAAACCTCAGGCTTGGTGTCCTCGGGGTCATCGATCTTGGCCCGCTCATCCCAGTCATCGGGTTTCCGCGCCTCGGGGTCCTTGATCTTGCGGGGGGGCAGCAGGTCCCAGTCCTCCTCCAGGCTGCCCGACTCCACCCGCCCGTTGTCGATCTTCACCTCGTAGGTGTTGTCGGGACGCACCACCAGCGTATAGAGGTGGGTGAACTCGTCGTCCTGCGGGCAGGGGGGGGCTCAGCGGGGCTGGAGACACCCCCCCGCACACACAGGGCAAGGCAGCCCCCCTGTGCCCCCTGCCCACCCCCCCACCTTGCAGCGAATGTCCTTGTTGATCAGGACGTTCTTCCCTTTGTAGTTGAAGATGACGTGGACCTTCTTGGTGCCGGGGCCGCAGATGTCAGGGCCTGAGGGGGGGACAAAGGGGGTGAGGGGAGTCCCACACGGCATCATAGGGGGTGTGGGGGCGGAGCAGGGACCCACCGAACATGATGTTGTACTCTGAGTCGCCGTGCATGTCCTCCTGGTTCAGGCTGGCCGGGAAGAGCTTGACGTAGCCACCGCCACAGTCTATGTTCTGCTCGTGCTTCACCGTGAACTGCACCACCAGCGTCTTGTCCCGGTTGCTGAAGGGCTCAAAGCGGGAGGAGATGGCGTAGAACCGGGCGTCCTGGCTTGTCTGGATGCCTGTGGGAGGAGGAGCGTGTTGGGATGGGGGGGATTCCCAGCTCCAGGAATTCCCCACCTGGCACAGCCCAGTCCCGGGGGGTCCCCTCACCTTTATCCTTCTCAGCGTCGCCGTAGAACTTCCCAGCTGTGAGGACGAACCGGCCATAGTCGGACTTGTGCTTTGATTCCACCCACCGGCGGGTCCAGGCATCTGTGGGACAGGAGAGATCAGGACACCGAGCCCCCTCCCCATGGCTGAGGAGGGGACTCTGACACCCCCGGGGCAGCTCCCAAGGCCTGTCACGCTCCAGAGGAGCTCATTGAGAAGAGCTGCCCAGCCACAGCCAGGGCTGGCCCCCCCTCCATTTTGCTGTGAGCCACAGAGGGAGCTCAGGCCTTGGGGTGTCTCTTGCCGTGGGAGGATTTAGGGGCCCGGGGAAGGACAAATCCCCTGGATGAGCCAGCTCCTGTCTGGCCTCTCCCCACGGGGAACACCCCAATGCCCAAGTGTCACCCCCGCAATGAGAAGCCCCCATCCACTGCCTCTCTCCCCCCAGCTTAGGGGGGCTTCTCAGCCCCGCGTATCCTCCCAGGTCCCCATTCCAGCGGGAAATGCTCACCAGGACCCCCCATCCAAGCAGGCCTTGAGCCCCCCCATCTTCCACCTGACCACTAACCCACTCCTATACATCTCAGCCCCTCCTTATTTCTCCCCACTCTACCTGAGTAGACTAAATCCAGAGCCTTCACCCTGCCCCCCCGCCATTCCTCCAGAGATCCTCCCTCAGCCCAGACCCTTCATCCCCCCCACGACCCTCATCCTTCTCCCCTCAGGTGAGACACCCCCCCATCCACTCCCATAACCGGGCCACCCCTTACCCCCACCCACAGCCCCCGACCTCCAGCTCGGGGGAGGCTCCCAGGCCCCCCCATATCCCCTCTCACCTGAAGTGACACCCTGGCTCCCTACAGCCGCCTGTCTCACCTCAGGGCGACCCCCCTCCAACTGCCTTTACCTCAGGGGACCCCCCAGGCCTCTATAACCCCTCTCACCTCATGGGACTCCCCTTTATCTCATAGGACCCCCGGGCCTCCACAACCTCCCTCACCTCTGGGACCCTCCCCTCCAGGCCCCCGTCACCTCAGGGGACCCCGCAGGCCGCGCCCCGGCCCCCCCTCACCTCCATCCCCGAACTCCTCCCGGAAGAACTGGGTGGGCCCGGCCGCCGCCAGCGCCAGGAGGGCGCCGAGCAGGACGGGGAGGCTGAGGCGGCTCATGGCGGTCGGTCCCCACACAGCGCGGCCTTCCCCTCCCTCCTGGCCCGGCGGCGCCCGGCACTGCGGAGGGGGGTGGTGGCGCCGCCGCCTTTTATCCGCCCGCCGCCCCTCGGCCCGCCTCCGGCCCCGGCCCATTGGCCCGCGCCCGCTTGGGGCCCGCTCCCATTGGCCGCCCGCCCGCTGGCCGGCGGCGACGGCGCCCCCGAACGTTGGCGTCCCAGATGGCCGCTTCCCATTGGCTGAGCGCGGCAGCCAATGGGCAGCGACCACGCGTTCGGAGGGAGACGCCCCCCCCCCCCCGGTCCGCGCTCGCCCGCCCTCCCTCCGCGCGTGCGTCACCGCGGTCACGTGGGCACGGGCGCTCTTAAAGGGCCAGTTCCCCCCACCCACCCCCCCCTCAGACCACGTGGGGGGCAGCGCCTGCCATCCCATAATAGCAGCGGGGAGCGGGTCGGGGTCCCGACATGTCGGGGAACGCGCGGCGGGGGGGGGTGATATAACACAGAGGATGGGGAGTCTTGTTTTCATCTAAAATATTTATGACCTAATATGGAGCTGTGATGTAACGTAGCCCAATGATGTCATAGCACACGTGAAACAGGGAGGTGCAGGCCGGGGAGGGGGGAGGCGCGCTGCCCATGAGGGGCTGGCACTCCCCTTGGATCCGGCCTGCCGCTGCACCGACGTTCCCCCCCCCGCAGGGTACTTCGTAAAGCCAGCCTAGCGCTTCATGACGTCACTCCACAGCCTCCTGACGTCACAACCCTCTCGCAGCGCCCGGTGGTCTCCCCATGCCACCCTACTACTGCCACGCTCAAGATGGCGCCGCACACCACACAAGATGGCGTTCGCCACGCTCAAGATGGCGCCGCCCATCCCCAGCGAGGCCCCGCCCCTTCCGGTGCCGGCCGGGAGCGCTTCCGACCGCCGCGATGTCGCCGAGCGTGGCCGAGCTGCTGCTGGAGCGGCTGGACCGGGCGGCGGCGGGGCCCGGCGGGGGCCTCTGCAGCCTGGAGGCGGCCGCCGCGCTCGGCCTCGACCACCAGACGCTCGTCGGGGCCGTCAAGAGCCTGCAGGCGCTGGGGGAGGTGGGAGCGGTGGGGCCGGTACCGGGGGCCGCCCCCCCCGCGCTGCCCTCGGTGCTGATCCCGGTCCCCCGCAGGTGATCGAGGCGGAGGCGCGGTCGGCGACGCGGTGGGAGCTGAGCCCCGAGGGGGCGGAGGCGCTGCGGGACGGCAGCCCCGAGGTGCGGCTCTTCCGCAGCCTCCCGGCCGAGGGGCTGCCCCAGAGCGACGCCATGGTGAGCACCGGGGGGGGGGGGGGGGGGGGGTAACGGGACACCGGGGGGGACACCGGGTCGCTGAGCGCCGTCCCGTCCCCTGCAGAAGCTGCCCGGTGGCTCGGTGGGCTTCAGCAAGGCCATGGCCAACAAGTGGCTGCACCTGGAGAAGGGGGCGCCCGGCGGCCCCCGCGTCTTTCGTGCTGTGAGTTACCCGGGGGGGGGGGATCCACCGGAACCGGGGGGGGGACGGGGACTCCTAGAGCTGAGGGGATGGAGGGGGTTCCTTGGAGCTGGGAGGGTCCCCAGGAGGACAGATGGGGATCACCTGGAGGGGAAGGGGTGGATCCCCCAGAACCGAGGGGGTCCCGGGGGGTCCACTGGCACCGGGGGGAACGGCAGGAGGTCCCCCAAAACTAGGAGGGTCCCGGTGGGGGGACGGGGGGGTCCCCTGGAACTGGGTGCATCCCACGGGGCTCCCCTAGAGTTGAAGGGACCAAGGGGATCCCCCAGAACTGGGGGTGTCCTGAGGGAGGGGGTTCCCCGGAGCCAGGAGGGTCCCGGGGGTTTCCCAAGAACTCGGAGTGACCGGGGGGGGTGTCCCCTGGAGCACCCCGGGGGTCCCTGTCAGGGCTGGGGCTGTCCCCAGCCCCAGGGGCAAACTGTCCCCCATTCCACCCCCCCACCCCCCCATGACGCGTCCACCCTGGTCCCCGTGCCCCCCCCCCATCATCCCCCCCCCTCCCCGCAGGTGCCGGAGGTGCAGGACAGGGTGCAGGAGAGCCTGCGGCGGGTGCAGCAGGGGGAGGCCGAGGGGCTGCCCGAACGTGAGCGCACCGAGCTCAAGAGGAGGAAGCTGCTGCTGGAAGTGTGAGGGGAGGGACAGGACACGGGGCAGGGGGGCAGGTTGAGGAGAACCCCCCTGACCCCCACCTGTGTCCCCCCCCCAGCACCCTCAAATCCTACTGGATCCGCAAGGGCAGCGCCTTCAGCACGGCAGTGGCGCGGCAGGAGACGGAGCTGACGCCGGAGATGATCGCCACGTGAGTCCACAACCCCCTGACCTGGCCGTGACCCCCTGACCTTGACCTCCACGACCTCACCGTGACCCCCCGACCCTCAGGGGCTCCTGGCGGCAGCTCCCCTTCAAGCCCTACAACTTCTCAGCCCTGGGGCTACCACCGGCTTGCGGCCACCTCCACCCGCTGCTGAAGGTGCGCTCGCAGCTGCGCCAGATCTTCCTGGAGATGGGGTGAGTGGGGGGAGGCGGGGGGGGGGGGTGTGCACCGGGGGATCCCCCAAGCTGGGAAGGGGGGGGACCTGACGCCGCAACCCCCAGGTTCACAGAGATGCCCACCGACAACTTCGTGGAGAGCTCCTTCTGGAATTTCGACGCCCTCTTCCAGCCCCAGCAGCACCCGGCCCGCGACCAGCACGACACCTTCTTTCTGCAGGGTGGGTGCTGGGGGCCGGGGGGTGGAAATGGGGACACCCCCCCCCCCAAACCCCACTGACCTATTCCGTATCTGTTTTCCCCCTCCCCCAGATCCCGCCGAGGCCCCTGAGCTGCCCGCTGGCTACACGGCCAAGGTGAAGAAGGTCCACTCACAGGGAGGCTACGGCTCACAGGGGTGAGGACGAGACCTGGGGGTGGACTGGGGGGCTGTGTCCCCCTCCCCCAGGCCGGGCCCCCCCTTCTGAGCCCCCCTTCCCAGGTACAAGTACGACTGGCGGCTGGAGGAGGCGAGGAAGAACCTGCTGCGCACCCACACCACGTCGGCCAGTGCCCGGGCACTCTACCGGCTGGCCCGCCAGGTGGGACGGGTCTAGGGGGGCACAGGAGGGTCTGGGGGCACCCCACCTGACCTCCTTCATCCTTTGCTACCCGCCCCCCCACGCAGGAGAAGTTCTCCCCGGTGAAATACTTCTCCATCGACCGGGTTTTCCGCAACGAGAGCCTGGATGCCACCCACTTGGCCGAGTTCCACCAGGTGGAGGGGGTGGTGGCTGACCGCGGCCTCACCCTCGGCCACCTCATGGGCACCCTCCGGCAGTTCTTCAGCAAGCTGGGTATGGGGGGGCCACCGGGGAGGGGTCAGGGGGCTCCCCAGGGGCTCCCCTAACTCCTCCCTCTGTCCCCAGGCATCACCCAGCTGCGCTTCAAGCCGGCCTATAACCCCTACACCGAGCCCAGCATGGAGGTGTTCAGCTACCACGAGGGTAAGGAGGGCTCTGGGGCTCTGTACGCTCCCCCCACCTATGGAGCACGGGGGGTCTCAGGGGGTCTGCATGGGCCCCCAAGGAGCCCCAGGGTCTGCGTGTGCACCCACAGACTGTGGCGGGGACCCCACCGTCTCCATGTGGCCCCACAGAGCAGGGGGGAAATGGGGTGACTTTTTGGGCTGGCATCCAGTTTTGCCTCATTCTCTCCCCTGTGGTGTGGGGGGCTTTGAGGTGCCCTGGCAGGCTGGGGGGCTCTGGGGTGGTCGTATGGCGTAGGGATCGTCCTAGCCTCGCTCTCTCCCCTGGAGCAGGGGGGCTTTGGGGTGCCTCTGTGGGGTGGCCTGGTGAGGGAGGGCATCTCCAGGGTGCCCCAAGGTTGGGGCCCCCCCCTCACCCCCTGTGGGGTGAGGCCCATGCAACTCCCCCCCTTTAGGGCTGAAGAAGTGGGTGGAGGTGGGGAACTCGGGGGTCTTCCGCCCTGAGCTGCTGCTGCCCATGGGGCTGCCCGAGAACGTCTCCGTCATCGCCTGGGGGCTCTCGCTGGAGCGGTGAGTGAGGAGGGGGGAGAATGGCCGGAGGGGGTGTGCCTGGCATGGGAGCCATCCTTGCTGACACCCCCCCCCCTTCCTGCGCCAGCCCCACCATGATCAAATACGGCATCAACAACATCCGCGAGCTGGTGGGGCACCGCATTAACCTGCAGATGGTCTACGACAGCCCGCTCTGCCGCCTGGACACCTAGGCCTTGGCCTTCCGGGGGGCCCCTCGATGGAGCCCCGGCCTGCGAGTTGGGGAGCCCTCAATAAAGCCCTGTTCTCCCGGGGGGAGGAGGCCTCGATAAAGCCCTGGCCCCTGTCTCCCAGGAGGAGGGGGACTCAATAAAGCCCCTTTGCCCAACCCGGAGCCTGTGCCTGTGCTGGGGCGGGGACTGCGTGTGCGTGGGGGGGGGTGTTCACAGGGTGGGGGCCTCGTACAGGAGCTGCCCCCACGGACGCTCCAGCCCCAACTGTGGCTCCCCATGACCCCCGGGGCTGCCTCAGCCCGGCCCCCGCCCGTCAACCGGCCTCCCCCCGCCCCGCCACAGGCCGCCCGGTCCGTGTCCCCCTCCTCGGTCCTACCGGCGCCATCGCGGCTCCGTCTCCTCAGCGCCCGGCCCGGCCCTTCCCGCCTTTTCCCGCGCCGCCTTTCATTGGCTGGACCCACCTTCCCTTCTCGCCCCAGGCGGGCGCCGATTGGCCGACGCGGCTGCCAGTCGCTTCCCCGCCTCCCGAGGTCCCGCCCACCATGCTCCCCTCAGCGCCCTGAGGGGGCGGTGGCGGGGCCTGGGTCCCTCTCCCACCCCGCACCGGTCCCGGTCCCCGGTCTCCTCCTCATCCCCCCGCACCGGTTCCCGGTCCCACAGCTGCTCCCCATCTCCCCAGTTCCCCCGGAGGGACCCCCCCTGGGGCTGGGGGTGCCAGGCGCAGCATAGACCCTGAGCCACTTGGGTGTCCGGCTACCCCCCGCCAAGCCCCAGCCCCCAGGGCCACCAGCCCTCAGGGTGGGCATGTCGTGAAAGGAGCACGATGTCCCCGAGGTGGAGGCGGCAGCAGGCGGCAGCCCCTTCTTGGCAGGAGTGGGCAGGGACGAGCTCCCCAGCGAGAACCCCGACAGGTAACACGTTTTCCACACTCTGTTGCCTCACAGTTTTGACCTAAATTGGAAGGGACCTTAAAGATCATCCAGGGACACCTTCCACCAGACCAGGTTGCTCCAAGTCCTGTCCAACCTGGGCCTGAACCCCTCCAGGGATGGGGCAGCCACAGCTTCTCTGGGCAACCTGGGCCAGGGGCTCACCACCCTCATAGTGACGAATTTCTTCCTGATATCTCATCTAAATCTCCCCTCTTTTGGTTTAAAACTGTTCCCCCTATGCCATGGCTCCCCTCCCTGATCCAGAGCCCCTCCCCAGCTTTCCTGGATCCCATCTGGGGACTGGAAGGGGCTCTGAGGTGCCCCTGGAGCCTTCTCTTCTCCAGGGTGAACAGAGAAGAGTGTATAGGGAGTGACAACCCCACAGGCGGTGTGGAGAGGGGGTGACACATATCCATGGGGTGACACATATCCGTGGGCTGCCACGTTTGTTAGCAGGGATCCCCACATCTCCCAATTAACATCGCTGCCCGGGTCCCTGATATGCGGGTCTTGTGTTTGTACCGAGGACGGAGGGTCTGCCAGTGGCCCCCCGGCCCGGCACAGAGGCGGCGCTGGACGGCCAGGCCTCCCGCTACTTTGCCTCGCTGGACGCCAGCGTCGGGGGCCTGCAGCAGCGCGCCCAGCAGCTGATCGACAGAGTGAACGACAGCCGAAAGGAGGATCACACCGTCATGAGTGGCTTCAGGGAGAGCCTGCTGCTGAAGGTGGGGGCTGCTGGCTCGGGAGGGGGGGAGTGGGTGTGAGGAGCCCCTGGCCCACGCAAGCCCCTTGCTGCTGTGTGGCCATGCGGTCTCTGCTTGAGGCATTTAATTGCATTATTCTGCCCGAATTAGCGGCAGGCTGGGCGGGGGATGGAAGGGGGGCAGTGAGACAAGGTGCCGCGGGGAGGGAGTGTGTTGCGAGCAGCCGCCGGCGTCAGCTGCAGAGCCTGGTGTGCCGGATGCACCGGCGCCCGCTGCCATGGCGAGGGTAGCGCCCGCAGCCCCTTTGGGGGTGGCTGCAGCTGCCTCCAGCCCCGCTGTGGGGAGCAGAGGGTACTCCTGTCCCCACACAGCCGCTGGCTGCCCTTGGTGTCCTCGCACGGCTGCGTGCCGCGCCGGACTTTGCTCCCACCGGCGTCCCCACAGCCAGGGGGGCAGGAGTGGTGGGGCTCCCGCAGGCCCAGGCGCAGATGGCAGCCCGGACTCAGCAGCTGCGGCCCACAGTGACCCGGCACTCAGTGGCTACCGCGGCCGGTGCTCTGGCTACCGTGGGCGCAGCTGGCAGTGGCAGCGGCCAAGTCAAGCCAGGCCGGGAGCTGTGCCAGCCCGGCCAGCCACAGCTGCCACCCCGCCTCCAGGGATGGCAGCCGGGTGCTGGCCGTGCCAGCAGCGCTGCCTGCCCCTGTGCCCCAGCAAGAACTGTTTCTCCCCCCCTATTTTTCCGCCGCATCGCGGCAGGTCTCAGGGCTGGCGGAGCAGCTGGAGGAGCGGCTCTTCCACCTCTACGGCCTCCACAATGAGCTGATCCAGGAGCGGCTGCAGGAGCTGGCAGAGGTGATGGAGCGAGTGGGGCAGGCTGAGGCCGAGCTCCAGCAGGTCTGCCGCACCGTGGAGGCGGCCTACCGAGACCTCTGCCTGCAGCCCGAGACCTGATACGGGCCCCAAATCTGCAGGGATCCCCCCCAAACTCGCAGGAGCCCCCCTGGCCCCCTCCAGCCCCCCTGTGGCAGCCCGCTGTTCCCATGAGTGGGACATGCGTCACCTGCTGCTGCTGCTGTTCTGAGGTGGCTGTGAGCAGGAAAGGGGGATTTTGGCCCAAAAGGGCTTTTCCGTTGCTGTTGATGTTTGGATTTATCATGAATAAAAAGAGCAAAAAAGCCCCAAAGGCTGAATCTGGAGGGGTCTGCCGAGGTTCCGCCGCCCGCCCACCGGGGCAAACCGCACCACGCACCACACGTGCTGATGCAGGGCCCCCTCCCAGTGGCAGCTTAATTAATGCTGATGAACGGAGACCGGCGCGGGGTGGCTTTTCCACCTTTTATAGGCGAGTGGCCGCAAAGACGGCAAAGGCAGCAGGGCAGTTCACTGGCCAAAAGGCTCCGCGGTGGCAAAGCCCGGCACAAAGGGGGCTGCCCGGTCCCACCGGTGACACCGAGTCCTGTCAGTGACAGCGGGTCCGTTCGGTGATAACTTGTCCTGTTGGTGACACTGTGGTTGGTGATACGTGTCCCATTGGTAACGTGGGATCCAGTCGGTGATATGGGTCCGATTGGTGACAGCTGATTCCGTCGGTGACACGGGTCCAGTCTATGGATGCGTCTCCCACGGGTGACGTCCTGGCCACGGTGGTGGCACAAGGCCTGTCATACCACAGAGCGTCGCAGCCACGTGCCGCTGCCGTGGTGCCAGATGCCGTCCCCATCCCATTTATCCTCGCGGTGCCGGCGGCTTGCTGGGGGCAAAGGCCTGGATGCCAGTGATGGCTCGTCCCAGGATGAGCGCGTGGATGTCGTGGGTGCCTGCGGGCAAGGGAGCGGCCAGGTGGCACCGTTGCCAGCAGGACCCTCCGTGTGTGTCCCCCCCCCGGCACGGTGGTACCTTCGTAGGTGTTGACAGCCTCCAGGTTCATGAGGTGCCGGATGACGTGGTACTCGTCGCACACCCCGTTCCCCCCCAGCATGTCCCGCGCCTCCCGGGCGATGGCCAGCGCCTTCCCGCATGAGTTGCGCTTCAGCATCGACACCATCTCGGGGGCCGCCCTGGGGGGGGGACGGGGGAGATGCTGTCATCCACCCCCATCCCCGACACCCCCTTTCCCTGCGGGCCCCTCACGGCGGCACCCACCTGCCCTCATCCTTGAGGCGGCCGAGGCGCAGGCAGGCCTGCAGCCCCAGGGCGATCTCTGTCACCATGTCGGCCAGCTTCTTCTGCACCAGCTGGTTGCGTGCCAGCGGACCCCCAAACTGGTTCCTGTGGTGGAAAGTAGGGTGGTGGAGGGGCTGGGGGGGGTCTGGTGGGACCCCCCCAAGCACCCCCTGGCGTTACCTGTCAAGGACGTATTGCCGTGCCGTCTCCAGGCAGGTCTCAGCGGCGCCCAGCGCGCCCCAGGCGATGCCGTAGCGTGCATGGTTCAGGCAGCCGAAGGGTCCCTGGGGTGAGCAGGTGTCACTGGGACCCCCCATCCCACGGCAGGACCCCCCCCAAAAACCCCAGTGTCCCTGCCTCTTACCGCCAGGCCCTCGGCGTGGGGCAGCAGGTTCTCCTCTGGCACCTCCACATCCTCCATCACGATCATGCCAGTGGCGGAGGCGCGGAGCGAGAATTTGCCCTCGATTTTGGGGGTGCTGAGGCCGGGGGTCCCTCGCTCCAGCAGGAATCCCCGCACCTTCCCGTCCCCCTCACACACTGCCCACACCAGGCACAGGTCGGCCGCCGGCGCGTTGGTGATCCTGGGCAGGGTGTTGGGGGTTCAAGGGGGGGTCCGGGGCTGTCGGGGGGGTCCCCATCGCCCCCTCCGCCCCAGGGCTCACCAGGTCTTGGAGCCCCGCAGCGTGTAGGTCTTCGCGCCAGGGTTGTACCGTGCCCGTGTCTCCATGCGCCCCGGGTCGCTCCCGTGGTTGGGCTCCGTCAGACCGAAGCACCCCAGCATCTCCCCCCGTGCTGGGGTGGGGGGTGTGTCAGGGGGAGCATGGGACCCCCACGGCTCCCCCATCCTGCCCCAACAGACTCCCCCGAACACGCCTCCTGCCCTACAGACCATCCCCTCCTGCCCCATGGCCCCCAACTTGTCCCACAGATGCCCCTCCTGCCCCACAGGCCTCCACTCACCCCACGGATGCCCCTCCCTCCCATCCCACAGACCCCCCCTCCTGCCCCATGGCCTCCCACTTGTCCCACAGACCCCCCTCCTGCCCCACAGACCCCCCCTTCCTGCCCCACAGATGCCCAGAGATCCCCTCTCCTGCCCCAGTATCCACCCCCTTCTGCCCACAGCCTCCCCCCGCCCGGTGCGGGTCTCACCCAGGGGGGGCAGGAAGCGGTCCCGCTGGGCGGGGGTCCCGTAGGCCATGATGGGGTGCATGACGAGGGAGGACTGGACGCTCAGCACCGACCGGTAGCTGCTGTCCACCTGCTCCAGCTCCCGCGCCACCAGCCCGTAGCCCACCGAGGTGGTGCCCGCACAGCCGTACCCTAGGGACAGTCACAGCCCACGGAGACCCCCGAGACCCCCCCAGTGTACCCTGGGGACAGTCACACCCCATGGAGACCCCCGAGAACCCCCCAGTGTACCCTGGGGACAGTCACAGCTCACAGAGACCCCCGAGACCCCCCCAGTGTACCGTGGGGACAGTCACACCCCATGGAGACCCCCGAGAACCCCCCAGTGTACCCTGGGGACAGTCACACCCCACGGAGACCCCCGAGAACCCTCCAGTGTACCCTGGGGACAGTCACACCCCACGGAGACCCCCAGGATCCCCCAGTGTACCCTGGGGACAGTCACAGCTCACGGAGACCCCCGAGAACCCTCCAGTGTACCCTGGGGACAGTCACACCCCATGGAGACCCCTGGCCCCCCCACCCCCGGGAATCCCAGCCCTGCTCCCTCTGCCCGGCCCCCCCCCAGGAACCACCCCCTACCCCCATGAGAGGACATTGCCCCCCTAAACACCCCCAAGTAGGACCAACAGCCTCCCCAGCCCCTCCAAACCCTCTCCTCACCCCTAGGGGCCCCCTCCCCAAAACGCCCCTTGTAGCCCCCCCCCCGCTTCCCCAGCTCCCTTACTGGGACCCCAACTCACCTTTGATGGTGGGGCCCAGCACCCCCAGCGCTCCCATCTCCGACACGATCTCCCGGTCAAAGACTGAGGAAGGTGGCGAGGGGGGGAATTAAGGTGGGGACCCCCCACAGAAGTGGGGCTGGGGACAGGGGTGGTGTTGAAGGGATGGGGGGGTGCTGGGGGGACATGGGGGGGGCCAGGGGGGGTTATGGGGGGGGTGAAGGCGGGGGGGGTCCGTACCCTCATGTCGGTTGGCGTGCAGGACGCGGGGCAGCAGCCGCTCCCGGCAGTACTTGCGCATGGTGTCTCGCAGTAGCCGCTCCTCGGGGGCCAGTAGCCCCTCCAGCCCCAGCGGGTCCCGCCAGTCGAAGGCTTTTGTGGGGGGGGGTGGCAACATCAAGGAGGGGGGCACACAGGGGTGTGGGTCAACACCAGCCGCACATAAGTGCCCCCCACCCTCAAAGCAGCGGTCGGGACGGGGGCGGGGGGGGGGGGGGTGTATCGGCGCTCTGTCGCAACTCACCCGGCGGGGGGGGGGGCCGAGCCCCCCCAGCGGACGCCGCTCCGGAGGGGGCGTAGCAGCGGGGCGGCCAGGCGCAGCGCCATGGGGGTCTGGGAGGGGGGGACACGACACACGCGACTGATCCAGGGACCCCCAACTGCCCCCAGGGACCCCCCACCACTTCCCCAGGGACCCTCCGACTAACCACCCCCCCCCGAGACCCCCCAACTCCCCCCCTAGACCCTAAACTCCTAAACTGCCCCCCCCCCCAGAATCTCAACTCCCCCCCCCAGACCCTAAACTACCCCCCCCAGACCCCCAACTCCACTTCAGGACCCTAAGCTACTCCCCCCCCCCCCCCCGACCCCAAATTTCCCCCCGGCCCCTAAATTACCCCCCGCAAAGACGCCCAGCTACCCCCGCCCCCGGGACCCACAACCACTCCCCCCGAGATCCCTTAACTACCCCCAGGGACCCCCAACTGCCCCCTCCCGGCCCCCCCCCGTGGCCCAGCCCTCCCCCAAGTCCGCCCCCTACTGCCCCCGCCCCCCGGCTGACCGCGACCCCCGCAACGGCCGCCGACCCCCCCCCCGGCCCCGCACCGTGCGAGCTCGGCGGCGGCGAACGGGCCCGGAGGCGCCCTCGGCCGTGACGTCACAGGGGGGTGTGGCGGGGGGCGCGACGAGGGGCGTGACGTTAACCCGCGCGTGCCCGGGCTCCGTGCGGGGAGGGGGGGGCGCTCAGAGCTGCGGGACCCCTCAAACCACCGCCCGGACGTACCTTGGGGGCTGGGGGGGGCTCGGGGGGGTCCCCGCGGCGCGATGTCCCCCCCCCCCGGTCCCCAGGGAGGCGCGGGGCGGGGGTCGGTGCTGTACAGGCTTTATTGGTCCCCGGGGCCCCCCCGGCCCCCCCGGCCCGGGAGGGGGCGTTTGCATAGCGAGAAGGGGGGGGCGGTGGGTGATGATGATGTCACACGGGGCGGGGAGGGGTTTTGGTGATGTCACCTGCTCGGCCGGCCCTTGCAGTGATGTCAGCTGCTGGCGCGTGTGACATCACCGTGTGGCCTGGGGGGGTGCGTCGGCCCCGCTCCGTGACCTCGCGGCGGTGACATCACCGCCCCCGCCCCCCTGTCACCACGGCTGTGACGTCACCATTGCCATGCCTCCCGTTACATCAGAGCTGTGACATCACCATTCCCACGACTCCCGTTACATCAGAGCTGTGATGTCACTGTTCCCACGCCTCCCATTACATCACAGCTGTGACATCACCACCGCCGCACCATCAGCGTCACCGTAAAGGTGACATCGTCGATTCCGCGCTGCCGCCACCGCTGCTGTGATGTCACGGCTCCACCGCTGCCAGCTGTGACGTCACCCTCCCTCCCCAACGGCCACCGCCTCTCTGACGTCACCATTCCCCCTCCCCGAGTGACATCAGAGCTCTGCCTCCCCCCCCCCCGCCCGCCTGTGACATCGCCGCTGTGACATCAGTGCGGTGAGAACCGGGGGCAAGCAGGACACTGGGAGTGGGGGGCTGCCGGGCCGATGACATCACACCGGGGGGGCGGGGGGGGGGGGGGCTGTCACAGTATTAACCCTTTGTGTATGGGGGGGCCCCGCATGCCTGGGGGCCCCCCCTATTTACAGCCACAGGAGGGGGGGGGGGGGGGGTGTCTCAGCGCCCTGGGGGGGGGGCAGTGCGGGGGGTCCCCATGGCCCCATCCCCCTCCCCGGGGGCCGCCCCGGGCCCCACCACCACGATGGGCACCGGGGGGGCCCCCCCACGCCGGGCCTGCTCGTGCTCCTGCACCGGGCTCAGGGCTTTGGGGGGGCCCCCCACCGGCTGGGGGGGGACGGCGGCGGCCTCGTTGGCGGGGGGGCCTCCCAGCAGCAGCGGCAGCTCCTGGCGGCCCAGGCGGCGGGCAGGGGGGGGCGGCGGCGGCGGCGGCGGTGGGGGGGTCCCCTCGGCCGGGCTCTCCCCGTCCCACTCGGCCAAGCTCTGCAGCGGCGGCTCGGCCGGGAAGTCCTTGCGGGGGGGGTCCAGCCCCAACTTGCGGGGAGTCCCCCCCGTTCCCACCCCGGAACCTTTCTCGGGGGGTCCCCGCCGAGCCAGGCGGGGGGATTCGGCCGCCTTGGGGTGCAGCTTGGCGGGGAAAGCGGGGGGCGAGGCGGCGGGGGGCGAGGGGGTGTGGGCCAGGGGGGAGAGGGGGATGCTGCCGGCCGATTTGCAGCGGGCCGCCCGGTACTGACGCTGCAGCTTCGGGGACAGGCCCTGCAGGGAGCTGGGACGCAGGTGGGGCCCGGCCGGGGCCGGTGACGGGGGGGCGCTGGAGCCCGGGGAGCTGCTGGGGGGGGAGGCACCTGCGGAGGGTGCGGGTCAGGGATGGGGAGGGGTTTCCCACCTCTCCCCGTCCCCAACCTTGGCCCACCAGGGCCCTACCGGGCCCTGGTGGGCCAAGGTTGGGGACGGGTCGGGTGTTCAAGGGGCTTTTGGGGGGCAAATGGGTGGCCCCGTGTGTCCGCTGCGGCTCCGCCCCCCCGCCCCGCCCCCGCCCCTTGGCCCCGCCCACACGCATCCCATTGGCCCGTCTCCCGCCTCGCCCCCTTCCACGGCCCCGCCCGCTCTGTCCCCACCCACCCGTCAAACCCACCCCCCCCCCAGGGCCCCGCCCTCCCTGTTCCCATTGGCCTGATCCCACCCCGCCCCTGTGCCCTGGCCCCGCCCACCCCGCCCCCCACGCCCCCCGCCCGCCCGTTCCCATAGGCCCGCCCCTGCACCGGGACCCCGCCCCGTTCCCAGGGCCCTGCCCAGCCATTGGCCCGGCCCTCCCCGCCCCTGCGCCGCGGCCCCGCCCCGTCCCCATGGCCCCGCCCCGTTGCCACGGCGGCGCCTCCTACCCGCCTCGGCGGCGCGCGGCGGGAGGGCGGGGTCCCGTGCGCGCGCGTGGGTGGGGGAGGCGGGGAGGCTGTCGGAGGAGGAGAGCGAGCGGCTCAGTGACGTCAGCGAGCGGCTCGTGTGCAGCAGCGAGGCCTGGCGCGCCAGGTGCCGGAAGAGGGCGCTGCGCCGCCTGGCGGACGGGAGGACCCTCAGCGCCGCCGCCGCCGCCGGGACGCGCCCCAAACCCCGCCCACAAACCCCGCCCCCGGAGCCGGCCCCGCCCCCGCGCCCCCCCCCCCCCCCCGCTCATCCCCAGTCCCTCCCAGTTCCCCCCAGCTGCCCCGATTCCCCAGTCCCCCCCAGTTCGCCCCATTTCCCCCCGGTCCCCCCGATTTCCCCCCCCCCCGGCCCCCACCTCTCGTGGCCGCCGCCCCCCCGCCGGTTCCTCCGCGCCATCTTCCCACGGGCCCCGCGGCGCCGGGCGGGGCCCAGCCGGATCGAGGTGTTTTCCAACGGCGTCGTCGTCACCAGCACCTTCGTCCCGCTCTGGGGCGCGGGGTGTCACCGCCACGCCCCGCCACGCCCCGCCCCGCCCCGCCCTGCCACACCACAACCCCCTCCCTGCCACGCCCCACCACGCCCCTGCCACACCGCACCCCCCTGCCACACCCTGCCACGCCCTGCCACGCCCCACCCCGCCCCGCCACACCGCACCCCCCTCCCTGCCACGCCCCACCCCGCCCTGCCACACCCTGCCACGCCCCTGCCACACCGCACTCCCCGCCACACCCTGCCACGCCCTGCCACGCCCCACCCCCCTGCCACACCGTAGCCCCCTCCCTGCCACGCCCTGCCACGCCCCTGCAACACCGCACCCCCCTGCCACACCCTGCCACGCCCTGCCACGCCCCACCCCGCCCTGCCACACCGCACCCCCCTCCCTGCCACGCCCTGCCACGCCCCTGCCACGCCCTGCCACGCCCCACCCCGCCCTGCCACACCGCACCCCCCCTCCCTGCCACACCCTGCCACGCCCTACCACGACCCGGAACCACACTGTGACCCCCCCCGTGACCCTGCCATGACCTATGACCCCCCCATGACCCCCTGGCAGCCCTATGACCTGGCCGTGACCCCACCGCAACCTCCCCCCCCCGTGACCTTTACAGCATGTGACCCCCCGTGACCTTCCGCCCTGTGACCCCGTGACCCCGTGACGACCCCGTGACCTCCCGTGACCCCCTGCCCTGTGACCCCCCGGTCCTGTGACCTCTCCATGACCCCCCGTGACCCCCACGAGACCGTGACCCCCCCCCCGCGGTGACCCTCCGCCCTGTGACCCCCCCCGACCCCCCCCGTGACCCCTGACCTTGAGGATGAGCTCGACGACCTCGGTGTGCACCAGCCCGTGGACGGGCTCCCCGTTGACGTGGGTGATGAGGTCACCGGCGCAAAGCCCCGCCTCCTGCGCTGGGCCCCCCTCCTCCACGTGCTGCGCCCCCCCCCCCCCCCACGCCGTTACCCACAATGCACCGGGGCCGCGTGTCCCCAGCGTCCCCCCCCGAGACCCCCAGGTACGCCCCCATGTCCCCCCGATGTCCCCCCCCATGTCCTCAGTGTCCCACCATCCTCCCACATCTCCTCCGATGTCCCCCCCATGTCCCAAACATCCCCCCCCTGTCCCAAATGACGCCTCACATACCCCCCCATGTCCCCAATGTGTCCCCCCCCAACCTCCCCTTGGTGTCCCCAATGTCCCACGAGCCCCGGTGTCCCCAATACCCCCCAGCGTCCCCACCATGTCCCCAGTGTCATGTGTGTCCGCCCTTCCCCCCACCACCTCCCCATCCCACCGCCCTCCCCCATGTCCCCAACCCCCCCCCCCCGCCCCAGTGTCCCCCCCGATGTCCCCCCCGATGTCCCCCCCCGGCCCCCCTGACCCAGACGACGTGGTGGACGCTGTAGACGTCGCTGTCGCCCAGGTAGACGCGGATGGCGCGGAGGGTGAACCCGAACTTCTTGCCGGGGCGGGGGATGGCGATGGGGGAGCGGGGGGGGGCGGCCACCGCCGGGGCCAGCTCCCGCCCGGGGGACGAGTCGCGGGAGGACGGGTCCGACGAGAGCGACCGCGGCGACATGGGGCTGCCCAGGGGCGAGGAGCCGGGCGCCTCCCCTGCGCCCCCCCCGATGGCACCCCCCCCCTCAGGACCCGGACCCCCCGCTGCCCCCCACCCTGGGGGCCCACCGCCGCCCCCGGGGGTCCGGACCCCCACTACCCAGGGACCCCCACGCGCCCCCCCGGGGGACCCCTACCCCGGGGACCGGGGGTCCCACCACCCCCCCGGGGACCCCCCACCCCCCCGGGGGACCCACCGGCACCCCCAGGGGTCCACCCCCCCAGGGACACCCCCCTGGGGACCGGGCGACCCACCACCCCCTCGGGGACATGGGCACCCCCCCCCACCCCCAGGGGGACCCGGGTGACCAGGGGACCCCCGCCCCCCCCCCCACCATCCTTAGGATCCACAGCACCCACGGGGACCCGGGGACCCCCCCCTCCAGCCCCCCCAGGGGCACCCAGGTGTCCGGGAGACCCCCACCACCTTTGGGGACCCAGGGGGACCCAGGCACCCAGGGGCACCCCCCCCACTCACCCCCCCCAGGGGCACCCGGGTGACCAGGGACCCCCCACCCTCGGGACCCAGGTGCCCAGGACACCCCCCAGGGGGGCCCCAAGGGGATGTTGGGGTGCTGGGGGGGGGGGGAATTGGTGTCCCGGGGGGGTGACACCCACCGCTGGGGATGATGACGGAGAGGGCGGTGGCCGAGGCCGACTTGGTGACCTTCCCGGGGGGCTGCGCTTGTCACCCCCCCCTTCGGGGGCCACCCCCGGGTGCCGCGGGCGCCGCAGACCCCCCAGCTCGGCCCGGGGTGGGGGCAGGTCCCCGGCCCGGGGGGCTCTGTCTCCTAGGGGAGGGGGGGGGGGCGCGGATAGTGAGGACCCCGGCGTCCGGGACCCCCCCCGCAAGGGACCCAGGGCTCCAGGACCCCCCCAACTGGGGACCCAGGCATCCAGGACCCCCCCCAACTGGGGACCCGGTGTCCGGGACCCCCCCTCCAAGGGACCCAGGGCTCCAGGACCCCCCCAACTGGGGACCCAGGCGTCCAGGACCCCCCCCAACTGGGGACCCGGTGTCCGGGACCCCCCCCCAAGGGACCCAGGGCTCCAGGACCCCCCCAGCTGGGGACCCGGTGTCCGGGACCCCCCCCCAAGGGACCCAGGGCTCCAGGACCCCCCTAACTGGAGACCCAGGCGTCCAGGACCCCCCCCAGCTGGGGACCCGGTGTCCGGGACCCCCCCTCCAAGGGACCCAGGGCTCCAGGACCCCCCCAGCTGGGGACCCGGTGTCCGGGACCCCCCCTCCAAGGGACCCCCCCAAAGGACCCCGGCGTCCGGGACCGACCTGGCTCCTCGCTGGGTCCATCCGTGGGTCCATCGCGGGGGGGGACCCCGTTGCGGGGGGGCGTCCGCTCCTCGGGGGGGGGCCCGGGGCGCCCCGGTTCCAGCAGGGCCGAGAAGCGGCGACGGGCGCCCGGAGGGGGGCTGCCCTCGCCCTCGGGGGGGGCTCCCTCGGCTGCCGGTGGCCGCTTCCTACCGTTCGGGGGGGGGGTGGGTCTGACCACTGCACCCCCCCCCCCCCCCAATCACCCGCTCTGGGACACCCAAGCACCCAGGCAGACCCCAGGCGTTGCCCCCCCCCCCTACAGGGGACACCCGTGTGCCCCCCCAAGGGACCCTGGTGTGACCCCCCCCCAACAGGGACCCAGGTGTGACCCCCCCCGGGGATCCAGGTACGACTCCCCCAGGGGTCCCAGGCATTGTCCCCCCGGGGACCCAGGTCTGACCCCCCCCCCGCCAGGGGGGACCCAGGTGTGACCCCCCCCCCCCGCCATGTGTAACCCCCCCGGGACTCAGGTGTGACACCCCCCCCCCCGGGGACTCAGGCCTTGCCCCCCCCCCCCCCCCCCAGGGACCCATGTGTGCCCCCCCCCCCCACCCCGTGTGCCCCCCCCGTGCCCCGCGGCGGTGAGGGGGGGTCTCACAGCTCGGGGGACGCCGTGCGCCAGCCGCGGCTCAGCCCCTCGCGTCGCCCCTCGTCCCGCGGCCGCCCCTTGGGCCCCTTCGGCTCCGGCTGCGGCAGCTGCTCCAGGCTGCTGTACACCTGCGGGGGGGGCCGCGCGCGTGAGCGCACGGGGGGCACGCGGGGGATCGCGCGGGTGCGACGGCAGGAGGGTTGGCACACGCGCGGTCGCGCGGGGATGGCACACGTGTGATCGCACGAGGGTCGCAGGGGGGTCTGGGCACGTGGGGTCGCGCGGGGGAGGCGCACGAGGGTCACACGAGGGTTTGCACACGTGTGATTGCACGGGGATGGCACACGTGTGATCGCACGAGGGTCGCAGGAGGGTCTGGGCACGTGGGGTCGCACGGGGGAGGCGCATGAGGGTCGCACGAGGGCTTGCACACGCGTGATCGCACGGGGATGGCACACGTGTGGGCGCACGAGGGTCGCACGAGGGTTTGCACATGCGTGATCGCACGGGGGCATCATGCGTGTGGGTGCACGAGGGTCGCACGAGGGTTGCACGAGGGTTTGGGCACGTGTGGTCGCACGGGGGAGGCGCACGAGGGTCACACAAGGGTTTGCACACGTGTGGGCGCACGAGGGTCGCACGAGGGTTTGCACACACGTGATCGCACAGGGGCGTCACGCGTGTGGGCGCACGAGGGTCACACGAGGGTCTGGGCACGTGGGGTCACACGGGGGAGGCGCACGAGGGTCACACGAGGGTTTGCACACGTGTGATCGCACGGGGACAGCGCACGAGGGTCACACGAGGGTTTGCACACGCGTGATCGCACGGGGATGGCACATGTGTGGGCACACGAGGGTCGCACGAGGGTCTGGGCACGTGGGGTCACACGGGGGAGGCGCGCGAGGGGCACACGAGGGTCACACGAGGGTCGCACACGTGTGATTGCACGGGGGCATCACGCGTGTGGGTGCACGAGGGTTGCACGAGGGTCGCACACGTGTGGTCTCACGAGGGGCACACGAGGGTCACACGAGGGTCCGGGCACGTGTGATTGCACGGGGGGCGTCACGCATGTGGTCGCACGAGGGTTCGGACACGCGCGATCGCAGGGGGGGGTCACGCGGGTTTTTGCACACGTGTGACCCCCCCCGGGGTTTTTCACAAGTGTGAGCGCACGAGGGGCCCGGGGGGGGAGGGGGGGGGGTTCGGACACGCGCGATGGCACGAGGGTTTGGCCACGTGCGATCACACGGGGGTTTTCATGGGGGGGTGTCGCACGAGGGTTTGCACGAGGGGCCTGCGCATCCCCGTGTCCCCCACGTGTCCCCCCCCCTCCCCTTGTGGACCCCCCCCGGACCCCCCCCGTGCCCCCACCTTGCTGAATCGGGGGGAGCAGGACGAGAACTGCCGGATCTCCACGGGCTCGTCCTCCGTCGTGTCCTCGTCCCTCGTAGGGGGTGACGTGGGGGTACCGGTCCGAGCGCGCTGCGGGGGGGGGGGTCCCATAGGGTCACCCCGGGGGGGGGCCTGGGGGCGAGGGGACCCATAGAGGGGCCCATGGGGGGATTCTTGGCGGGGCGGGGGGGGGGGTGTCCCATGATGGGGGGGTGGGGGTTGAAGGTCCCCTTGGAGGGGCTGGAAGCCCTGGGCGGGGGGGGGGGGGGAAGGGGGGACCAAGGGGGTGTCCCCCGGGAGGGGTCGTGGGGTGGTCCCAGGGTTGGGTCCCAAGGTTGGGGTCTTGGGGGGGGCGGGTCCCAAGAGGACCCAAGGGAGTCCTTGGAGGGTCCCAGGGGAGTCCTGGGGGGGGGGTCCCAAAGAATCCCAGGGTTGGGGTCCCGGGGGGGGGGGGGGGGGGGTCTCAGGGTGTCAAGGGAGGGTGATCGCAGCCGGTGGGTGGGTCCCGAGGGGTCCCGGGGGGCTCACAGGGTGGGGATCCTGGGGGGTCACAGGGTTGGGGTCCTGGGGGGGGGGTCCCGAGGGGTCCTAAGGGGGTCCTGGGGGGGTCGCAGGGTGGGGAGGTCCCAGCGTTGGGATCCTGGGAGAGTCCTAGGGGGGTCCTGGAGGGTCCCGAGGGGTCCCGGGGGGGGTCACAGTGTGGGGATCCCGGGGGGTTCCCAGGTTGGGGTCCTGGGGGGATCCCGGGGGGGGAGTCACAGAGTGGGGGTCCCAGGGTTGGGGTCCTGGTGGAGTCCTGGGGGTGTTCTTGAGGGCTCCCAAGGGGGTCCTGGGGGGGTCGCAGGGTGGGGGGGTCGCAGGGTGGGGGGGGTCCCAGCGTTGGGATCCTGGGAGAGTCCTAGGGGGGTCCTGGAGGGTCCCGAGGGGTCCCGGGGGGGGTCACAGTGTGGGGATCCTGGGGGGGGTCACAGGGTTGGGGTCCTGGGGGGGGGGTCCCGAGGGGTCCCGAGGGGTCCCAAGGGGGTCCTGGGGGGGTCGCAGGGTGGGGGGGGTCCCAGCGTTGGGATCCTGGGAGAGTCCCAGGGGGGTCCTGGAGGGTCCCGAGGGGTCCCGGGGGGGTCATAGGGTGGGGATCCCGGGGGGTTCCCAGGGTTGGGGTCCCGGGGGGGGGCCCTGTGGGGTGGCGGGGGGGTGGCGGGGGGGGGGGTCCCTCACTGTCGAAGTAGCTGGTGTCCTCCTCGGACTCCAGGTGCGGCACGAACTCGGCTTTTTGCCGCAGGAGCCCCGTCCAGTCCAGCGCCGCGAAGAAGCCGTGGGCCTTCACCTCCTGCGCCCCCCCTGGGGACAGGGACGGGGTCAGCGGGGTCGGGGGGGGGGGGGGGGGGAGCCGGGGGGGGGGGGGGGTCCCGGGGGTCTCACCGGCCCGAGGCGCCGCAGGGGGTCGGGCTGCAGGAGGCAGGAGATGAGGTGCTGGGCGTCGGGGGGCAGCGCCTCGTCCCCCTCCGGCCACAGGATCTCGTCTGTCGCGGGGGGGGGGGGGACACACACCGGGGGGGGGGACACACACCGGGGGGGGGACACACACGGGGGGACGCACGTGAGCGCGGGGTCGTGGCTGCCGGCCCCCGTCTTGTCCCCACGTCCCCGTCACGGTACCAGGGGTGACCCGTCCCCGTGTCCCCGTCCCGGGGTACCCGAGGTGACCCGCTCCCCCCACCGTGTCCCCCCACGTCCCCCCGCGTCCCCGTACCCGAGGCGTCCTGCTCTGTGTCCCCTTGTGTCCCTCCCTTGTCCCCATCCCGGTGTCCCCATGTCCCCCCCATACCCAAAATGACCCTCCCCGTGTCCCCATGTGTCCCCCCCCCCGTACCAAACATGACCCGCCCTGTGTCCCCGTGTCCCCATGCATCCCCCCCATGTGTCCCCCCGTGTGTCCCCCCGTCTGAGACGACCCCCACCATGTCCTCATGTCCCCCTGTCCCCACGTCCCCCTGGTACCTGAGATGACCCACCCTGTGTCCCCATGTCCCCCCATGTCCCCATGTCCCCCCATACCCGAGATGACCCCCCGTGTCCCCTCCCACCTGAGATGACCTGCCCCATGTCCCCATGTCCCCCCATTTCCCCATGTCCCCCCATACCCAAGTTGACCCGGACCTGCCCTGTGTCCCCATGTCCCCCCACGTCCCCCTGTGTCCCCCCTGTGCCTGAGATGACCTGCCCTGTGTCCCCATGTCCCCCCACATCCCCTCACGTCCCCCGTGTCCCCCCCATCCCCGAGATGACCCGCCCTGTGTCCCGATGTCCCCCCATGTCCCCATGTCCCCTCATACCCGAGTTGACCCAGACCTGCCCCGTGTCCCCATGTCCCCCCGTGTCCCTCCCCCTACCCGAGACGACCTGCCCTGTGTCCCCATGTCCCCCCATGTCCCCAGGTCCCCCCATACCTGAGATGACCCGCCCCATGTCCCCATGTCCCCCACATCCCCCTGTGTCCCCCCATACCCGAGATGACCCGTCCTGTGTCCCCATGTCCCCCCACGTCCCCCTGTGTCCCCCCGTACCCGAGATGACCTGCCCTGTGTCCCCATGTCCCCCCACGTCCCCTCATGTCCCCCGTGTCCCCCCCATCCCTGAGATGACCCGCCCTGTGTCCCCATGTCCCCCCATGTCCCCATGTCCCCCCATGTCCCCAGGTCCCCCCATACCCGAGTTGACCCGGACCCGCCCCGTGTCCCCATGTCCCCCCCGTGTCCCCCTGCCCCGTACCCGAGATGACCTGCCCGAAGAGCTCCTCGGGGGTGTCCCCGAAGAAGGGGACGCAGCCCACCAGGAACTCGTAGAGGACGATGCCCATGGCCCACCAGTCCACGGGCTTCCCGTAGCCCTGCCGCAGGATCACCTCGGCGCGATGTACTCGGGGGTCCCGCACACCTGCGGGGGGGGGGGGGGAAAGTCGGCGGCGGGGATGGGGGGGGGGGATGAGGGGGGGGAGGGGACACCCCCCACCTGCTTGTCGCGGAACTCGCGGGCGTCCTTCTCCATGTGGCCCTCGTAGAGGTTGGTGGTGAGGCTCATCAGCCCCATCTTGGACAGCCCGAAGTCCGTCAGCTTCACGTGGCCCAGGGAGGTGATCAGCAGGCTGGGGGGGGGACGGGGGGGACACACACGGGACACAGGGGTGGGGGGGGGGGGGACACACACACTCAGGCATCCAGCATCCCCCCCCCCCCACCCCCGAATCCGGACCCCCCCCCCCATCCCACCCCAGGGACCCCAGCGTCAGGTGGGGACCCAGGTGTCTGACGTGTGCCCCCCCCCCCCCCCCCCCCATGGCACGACCTCCCCCACCCCAGGCGTCCGGTGACGACCCCCCCCCAGCCCCAACTCCACACCGACCCCCCCCCCCCCAACTCTGGGGACCCCGGTATCCATCGCTCCCCCCCACCCCAGACACCCCCCCCCCCCATCCCACCCCGGGGTCTCAGGCATCCTGTCCCCCCCCCCCCGCCAGCCCAAGTCCCCCCACCCCACCCTGGGGACCCACGCGTCCAGTGACACACCCCCCCCCCCCCCAGATCCACGTCCCCCCCATCCCAGAACCTCCCCCCGCCCCGTCCCACACGGGGGACCCCGGCATCCGCAGGGGACCCCGGCATCCGGGACCCAGAGGTTCGGCGTGTGTCCCCCCCCCGGCCTGGGGATCCCCCCCCCCCCCCAGTCCCCAGGACCCCCCCCCTCGCACTTGTCGGGCTTGAGGTCGCGGTGGACGATGCCGTAGTTGTGCAGATACTCCAGGGCCAGCACCGTCTCGGCGAAGTAAAGCCGGGCCAGTTCCAGCGGCAGCGCCCCGATGTGCTTCAGCAGCGTGGCACAGTCCCCGCCTGGGGGGCACCGGGGGGGGGACACCGGGGGGGGGGGGACACCGGGGGGGGGGGGACACCGGGGGGGACACACCGGGGGGGGGGGAGGACAGAGGGGACACAGCGGTGCGAGTCACGGCACCGCCAGCCCCGCGCGGCGACGCCCAGCCCCACAGCGTGATGCCCAGCCCCGATGTCACGACGCCCCGTAGCGCGAGACCCAGCCCCATATCACGATGCCCAGCCCTGTATCGCGACGCCCTATATCATGACACCCAGCCCTATATCACAATACCCAGCCCTATATCACGATACCCAGCCCAATATCACACTGCCCAGCCCCATATCACGACACCCAGCCCCGTATCACGATGCCCAGCCCTGTATCGTAATGCCCTATATCATGATACCCAGCCCTATATCACGATACCCAGCCCCATATCATGACACCCAGCCCCATATCGCGATGCCCAGCCCCGTATCGCAATGCCCAGCCCTGTATCGCGACGCCCTGTATCATGACACCCAGCCCTATATCACGATACCCAGCCCAATATCACACTGCCCAGCCCCATATCACGACACCCAGCCCCGTATCACGATGCCCAGCCCTGTATCGCAATGCCCTATATCACGATACCCAGCCCTATATCACGATACCCAGCCCAATATCACACTGCCCAGCCCCATATCACACTGCCCAGCCCCATATCACGACACCCAGCCCCAATCACAACAGCCAGCCCCATATCACAATGCCCAGCCCTGTATCACGACGCCCTATATCATGATACCCAGCCCAATATCACACTGCCCAGCCCCATATCATGACGCCCAGCCCTGTATCGTGATGCCCAGCCCCAATCACAACAGCCAGCCCCATATCACGATGCCCAGCCCTGTATCACGACGCCCTATATCATGATACCCAGCCCTATATCACGATACCCAGCCCAATATCACACTGCCCAGCCCCATATCATGACGCCCAGCCCCGTATCGTGATGCCCAGCCCCATATCAAAACAGCCAGCCCCATACCACGATGCCCAGCCCCATATCACGATGCCCAGCCCCATATCATGACACCCAGCCCCGTATTGTGATGCCCAGCCCCATATCACAATGCCCAGCCCCATATCGCGATGCCCAGCCCTGTATCACGACAACCAGTCCAATATCACACTGCCCAGCCCCATGTCATGACACCCAGCCCTGTATCGTGATGCCTAGCCCCATATCACAACGTTCCATATCATGATATCCAGCCCTATATCACAACACCCAGCCCCATATCATGACACTCAGTCCCTGCATTGTGACGCCCAGCCCCATATTGCGCTGCCCAGACCCATATCGTGACGCCCAGCCCCCGTATCACGATGCCCAGCCCCATATTGCAATGCCCAGCCCCATATCGTGATGCCCAGCCCCTGTATCATGATGCCCAGCCCCATATCGTGACGCCCAGCCCCTGTATCATGATGCCCAGCCTCACATCGCAATGCCCAGCCCCTCTATCACGATGCCCAGCCCCATATCGTGACGCCCAGCCCCTATATCATGATGCCCAGCCTCATATCGCAATGCCCAGCCCCATATCGTGACGCCCAGCCCCTGTATCACGATGCCCAGCCCCATATCGTGACGCCCAGCCCCTGTATCACGATGCCCAGCCCTATATCGTGACGCCCAGCCCCTGTATCACGATGCCCAGCCTCATATCGCAATGCCCAGCCCCATATCGTGACGCCCAGCCCCTGTATCACGATGCCCAGCCCCATATCGTGACGCCCAGCCCCCCGTATCGCGCTGCCCGCCGTCCCCGCGCCCACCTTCCACGTACTCCATGACCATGCAGAGGTGGCGGCGGGTCTGGAAGGAGCAGAACATGCTGACGACGAAGGGGTTCTCGGCGAAGGTGAGGATGTCGCGCTCCACGAAGGCCTGTTCCACCTGGTTGCGCAGCAGCAGGTTCTGCTTGTTGATCTTCTTCATGGCGAAGCGCTGGCGCGTGGCCCGGTGCCGCACCAGGTACACGGCCCTGCCGGCACGGCACGCGTCACCCCGCGGCAGGGACACCGCCGGATGGGACACCCCCCCCCGGACCCTCCCCTGGGGACCCCGGCGTCCGGGGACCATCCTGGGGGCTCCGGTGTCCAGCACCCCCTTGGGGACCCCGGCATCTGGGGACTCTCCGGCGACACCGGGGCCAGCACCCCCCCCCAGGACCCCCCCACCCCCCCCCACCCAGGGACCCTTCCATGGACCCCGGCGTCTGGGAATCTCCTGAGGACCCCAGTGTTTGGGACCACCCCAGGGACCCCGGCATCCAGCAGCCCCCCAGGGATCCCGGCAGCTGGGAACCTCCCGGGGACCCCAGTGTCTGGCATCCCCCCAGGGACACCCCCCCCCGCCCAGGGACACCCCCCCGCCAGGGACCCCAGCGTCCCCCCAGGGACCCCAGCATCCAGGACCCTTCCAGGGACTGTGGGGTCCGAGGATCTCCTGGGGACCCCGGTATCCGGGACCCCCCCCAGGGACCCCAGTGTTTGGGACCATCCCGGGGGACCCCAGTGTCCGGCACCCCCCCAGGGATCCCGGCACCTGGGAACCTCCCGGGGACCCCAGGGTCTGGGACCCCCCCCCCAGGACCCCAGTGACCGGCACCTTCCCGGGAACCCCCTGTGTCTGGGACCCTCCTGGGGACCGTGGCGCCGGCACCTCCTTGGGGACCCCGGCGTCTGGGACCCTCCCAGGGGACCCCAGTGTCTGGCACCCCCCCAGGAGACCCCGGCGTCCAAGACCACCCCCCCGGGAGACCCCGGTGTCGGGGGCTGCTCACCCGTAGGCGCCGTTGCTGATGAGTTTGATGGTCTCGAAGTCGCCTTCGCCCGGCGGCTTCTTGGCCCTGGGGACGGCGCTTCGGCCCTGGGGGGACACGGGGTGACACGGGGTGGACACGCGGGGAGGGACGCGCAGGGACCCTGCCCCGGCGCCCACCTCAGCCCCCTCCTCGGGCTCCGGCGTGTTGCTGCCGCCGCTGTCGGGCTCCTCCAGATGCACCACGTCTGCGGGGACAGGGGGCGTCACGCGCGTGCGGGGACACGGGGCGTCACGCGTGTGCGGGAACACGGGGCGTCACGCGTGTGCAGGGACACGGGGCGCCACGCGTGTGCGGGGACACGGGGCGTCAACACGCGCGCAGCCCCAGTGCACAACCCCCCCCCCGGGCACCTTCCCACACCCCCGCACACCCCCCCCGCCATGATCCGTGCAGACATGATCCGTGCACGCTTCCACACGCGTGTGCAGCCCTGCCCACCCCCCCCGCCATGCAGACCCCACGCGTCCCCCCCTCCCCACACACCCCCCCACACACACCCCCGCCCAGTGCACGCTCCCACACGCGTGTGCGTGCTCCCACACGCAGGCGGGTGCCCCGCGGCCGCTCGCACACGCGTGTACCGGGGAAGGGGTCCCGCGCCAGCCCCAGCTGCCCGATGATGTATCGGGGGATGTCGGCCTTCAGCAGCCCCTCGCGGGCCTGGCCCTCGGCCGCCGCCAGCAGCTGGTAGAACTCGGCCGGGTCGAACTCCTGCGCCCACACGCCCCGTCACGCGTGTGCCGGGGTGGGGGGGAACACGCAGCATCACACGCGTGCGCACGGGGGCAGGCACCATCACGGGTGTGCACGGGGGCGGGGGGGGGGTGGGGGGGGAATAACCCGCCGAAACGGTGCAACGCGCCGGCAGACGCGTGCCGGCACACGCGTGTGCGCGTGCGTGTGAGGGCCCGCGGCCCTGCACAGGCGTGTGAGCGTGCGGCTGCGCGCGCGCCGGGACACGCGTGCGCGACCGAGCCCCACCCCCGCCACCATGCCTGCGCACACGCGTGTCGCCGTGCCAACGCACACGCGTGTGCCAGAGCACACACGCGTGTGCCCCCCCCCGCCCCCCCCCGGCCTTTGTCTCGGTGGTACCCGGGATGCTCCGTCGCCATGGCGCTGCCCCGGCAACACGGCTGTCACCGTGGCAACGGCGGCACACAGGGATTGGCCGGGGCGTTGTCGGGGTGACCGGAAGGGCTTCGTCTGATTGGACGGTTGGGATGGTGCAAAATGGGATGGGGGGGGTGGGGGGGGTGTCACAGGGCCCGGACGCGGGGTCCCCTGGGGTGGGAAGGGCGATCCGGGGGGGTCCCGGGGGACTCACCAGGCACTCGAGCAGCCGGGCGGGGCGGGAGATGATGATGAGGAGCTTCTTCACCAGCTGGGTGATGAAGGCCACCTCCTCCGACTCCGAGCGCTCGTAGGCCTGGGGGGACACGGGGAGAAGGTTGGCGGGGGTTGGGGGGGGGGTTTGGCAGGGGGTCCCAGGGGACGGGGGAATGCCAGGGGGTCCCATGGGCTCCAGGGCATCCTGTTGGGTCCTGTTGGGTCCCACTGGGTGATGAGGGTTCCCACTGGGCCCTGGTGGGTCCCCATTAGGTGCTGAGGGTGCCATTGGGCCCCATTAGGACCAACTGGGTGCTGTTGGGTCCCAGTAGTGTCCCATTGGGTCCCTCGGGGCCCCGTTGGGTGCCAATAGGTCTGCGTTGGACCCTGTTGGGTCCATGTTGAGCTCTGTTGGGTGCCATTGGGTCCCGTTGGATCCCTGTTGGTTGCAATTGGGTTCTTTTGGGTCCCCACTGGGTGCCATTGGGTCTTGTTGGTCCCTGCTGGGTCCCATTGGGTGCTGTTGGTCCCTGTTGGGTCCCATTGGGCACCGTTGAGCCCCATTGGGTCCCATCGGGCACCGTTGGATCCTACCGGGCACCGTTGGGCACCATTGGGTCCCACTGGGCGCCATTGGGTCCTGTTGGGCACCGTTGGGCACCATTGGGTCCCGTTGGGCGCCGTTGGGCACCGTTGGGCGCCGTTGGGTCCCATTGGGCACCGTTGGGCGTTGCTGGGTCCCGTTGGGCGCCGCTGGGTCTCGTTGGGCGCCACTGGGTCCTGTTGAGTCCCGTTGGGCGCTGTTGGGCACCGTTGGGCACCATTGGGTCCCATTGGGCGCCGTTGGGCACCGTTGGGTCCCATTGGGCACTGTTGGGTGCCACTGGGTCCCGTTGGGTCCCGTTGGACGCTGTTGGGCACCGTTGGGCACCATTGGGTCCCATTGGGTCCCCATGGGCGCCGGAGCTCACGTCCTGCAGCAGCCGCTCCATGTTCTCCTGCAGCTCATAGAAGTAGGCGGCGGTGATGAGGCCGTGCCGGGCCTTGGCCAGGCAGTCGCGCGCCAGTTCCACCAGCTGGTGCTGGATGAAGCTGAGGGCGCCGTCGGCCAGCGGGGTCCCCCCGGGGCCGCAGCCCCGCACAAACTCCTCCAGCCGCTCCTCCATCTGCGCCGTCGCCTGCGGGACCCAGGCGGGCAGGGCTCCCCACGGCTCCCGACATCCCCCTGGAGCCCCGCCAAGACCCCATAACCTCCTCCGGTGCCCCAGAGCACACACCCCCCCCGCCTCGAGCTGTCGCACACCTCCCCCTCCGGAACCTCAGAGCCCCCCCCGACCCCCCATAAATACCCCATAACCCCCAAGACCCCCATCATCCTTCCAGAACCCCCCCGAGATCCTGTATCTGCCCCCAGTGCCCATCAGCCGCCTGAGACACCCCCCCGAGGGGTTCCATAACCCCCCAACCCCCATAGCGGCCCCCCAGCCCCCCTCCCAAGACCTCGTGTCCCCCCCCAGCCCCCCCCCGCGTCCCCCGCCAGCCCCACCTTGGGGAATCGCTCCTTGTAGACGTGGTTCATCATCACGATCTCGTTTGTCGTGGGACGAGGGCGAGCGCCCGGGGCTGGGGCGGGGGGCGGCACCACTGGCACCCGTGGGACCCACAAGCGTGTGTCCCCCCGCCCCGCCTCCCCACTGCTGGCACCCGCAGGACCCCCCACAATCCTTCCATCCACACACACCCCCCCTCCCCCACCGATATCCCACGGTCACAGTGCCCCCATCACCGTACTGTCCCCCCCCACCCCCACGCTGCCCCATTGCCCCCCCGCCACGACGTCCCCCTGCCCTGGGTCACCCCAGACCCACGGTGTCCCCCCCCCTCACGGCGCACCGATTCCCCCACGGTGGCCCCAGATCCCCACCCCCTCCAGCCCTACGGTGTCCCCCAGCCCCATGGTCACCCCGACGCCCTGGTGCCCCCTCCCAACCCCATGGTGACCCCCAGCCCCCTGATGCCCCGATTCCCCCATTGGGGTCCCCAAACCCTGACACCCCCCCCCCCAGCCCTACGGTGTCCCCAAGCCCCATGGTCACCCCAAAGCCCTCGTTCCCCTGCCCCCAGCCCCCTGGTGCCCCGATTCCCCCCTGGGTCCCCAAATCCCCCGCTCCCCCCGCAGTGCCCCAGCCCCACCTGAGGCCTGCGGGAGCGGGGGCGCGGGGCCCGGGCCCCCCCGGGCCCCCCCATCCTCCTCGGCCAGGCTCTCGGAGCTGCCGAAGTGGCGGGAGAGGAACCGCAGCTCCTCCGGCGTCGGCTGCGCCGGCAGCTGGTGCAGGCGCTCCTGGGACGAGCACGAGGACTGCGCGCCCGCGTCACCCCCCGACCCCCCCCACGGACCCCCGACCCCCACCCCCCCCCACGGGCCCCCAACCCGCCCCATCGACCCCCCCGGACCTCCCAGATCCCCGACCCACCCCATGGACCCCTCACGGGCCCTCACAGACCCCCCGCCATGGCACCCCACAAGGACCCGTGGCCACCCACAGGGACCCGCTGTCCCCCATGGACCCCCCCACGGCCCCACAGGGACCCCTGGCCACCCCCCGACCCTGCAGACCCCCGCAGCACCCACGGAAGTGGGGTGACCCAGTTCCCACTGACCCACTGGACCCACTGACCCGAAGACCCACTGACCCCCATGGGCCCCCACGGACCCCCCCCAGTGAGCTCCATGAGGACCCATGGCCCCCCCCAGGGACCCACTGACCCCCACGGACCCCCCCCCATGGCCCTACGGGGACCCCTGGCCACCCACTGACCCCTCCCCAGCGCCCCCCCCCACGGGTGGACCCACAGGCCAGCCTCAACCAGACCCACAGCTCACCCCACATCCCCCCCCCCGCCCCCCCCCCCCATGCCATGGGGAGGGGGGCCCCAGCGAATCCCCTGGATGTGAGGGGGGCTCCGGGCCCCCCGACTCACCGAGACGGTGGAGCTGGGGGTGTTGGTGCCATAACCCGAGGAGGGCAGCGAGGCCAGCGACCAGCGGCGCCCGTCGGCTCTGGGGGGCGGGGGGGGGGGTTGGGGGGGGGTGGGATAGGGGGGTGTCAGACCTCCCCACCCACCCCCCCCCGACCCCCATCGCCACCCGGATGCCGGGGTCCCCCCCCCCCTTTACCGGCGGGAGGAGGCGAAGGAGAAGTGGGCCGGGTTGCTGGGCGAGAAGTTGCGGGGGCTGTCGAGGGGGCTGCTGCCTGTGGGGGGGGGACACACACACACACATGGGGGGGGGGGAGACAAAACAGGGGTGTGACGTCACCCCCGCCCCGCCCTGACACCCCCAACCCCGCCAGGCCCCACCCACAATGGAGGGGGAGGGGCCAAACGGATGCAAACACCACCCCCACCCCCCCCCCCCCGGGGAAAAGGGTAGGGGGGGGCAGGAGGGACCCCAGGGGCTGGAAGGGGGGGGGGGGGGGGCAATGGGTACCTTGGGGGTCCCCAGGTTTGCCTGGGGGGGGTTCTTGGGGCCTTTGGGGGGGGCAATGGGTCCCTTCAGGGGGTCCCAATGGGTCCCTGGGGGGGTTCTTGGGGCCTTTGGGGGGCAATGGGTCCCTGGGGGGGGGTGTCCCTGGGAGGTTTCTGGGGGGCCTTTGGGGGTCCCTCTGGGTCCCTGGGGGGGTTCTTGGGGCCTGAGGGGGGCAAGGGGTCCCTTGGGGGGTCCCTACGGGTCCCTGGGGGGAGCTCCCAGGTTTCCCTGGGGGGGCAATGGGTCCCTTGGGGGGGTCCCAGTGGTTTTGGGGGGGTTCCTTATGGGTCTTTGAGGGGGGGGGCGGTCTACAGATAGCTGGGGCTCCCCTGTGAGCC
>NC_086312.1:1115208-1162661 GCF_963924245.1 Chroicocephalus ridibundus | reverse complement strand
TGCCCCGCCAGCGCCCCGAACCAGGCGCAGGGCACCCAGAACTTGTTGTAGGGCGACCGCAGCCCCTCCAGCCGCCGCCGCTCCTCCCGCGTCAGGAACCCTGCGGGGGGGCGTGGGGTGGGGTGGGGTGATGACGTCACCAGCTGACGTCACACACCCACCCCCCCCAAAGTGATGTCACCCGCCAGACCCATGATGTCAGCGCCCAGCGGCACCGGCACCCAGTGACGTGGGAGCGCCCCGCTGGTGACGTCACAGCGCGGAGGGGTGGGGGAACCTGACGCCATCCCCGTGATGACATCACCGCCCCCCCACATGACGACGTCACTACTCCCCGTGATGACATCACCACCCCCCCGTGATGACATCGCTGCGCCCCCCGTGAGGACATTGCTGTTCCCTGCGATGGCATGGCTGCCCCCGTGGTGACATCAGTGCCCCCTGTGATGACATCAGTGCCCCCTGTGATGACGTCGCTGCTCCCCGTGGTGCCAACGCTACTCCCCGTGATGATGTCGCCACCCCCCCTTGATGACATCGCTGTCCCCTGGGGTGGTGTGGCTGCCCCCACGATGACATCGCCCGCTCCCCGTTGACGACGTCACTCCGCCCCGCAATGACATCGCCACCCCCCGCGATGACATCGCCGCCCCTCTCCGTGACGACATCACCACCCGCACCGCGCCGTTGACGCCACCGCCGCGGTGCCACCGCCCGCCCTTGCCCCCGGCGCGATGTCGCCGCGCGTCGTGTCCCCCCCCCCTCCCCGATGACGACGACGATGACGATGACGTCACGGCGGACACCCACCGGCCTGGACGAGGTGGTCGGTGGTGGGGAAGCGCTTGTAGACGGGGGGTGCTGACGGCGCGCAGCACCAGCAGCGCGGCCAGGCCGCCGTAGCGCATCAGGGTGCGGCGCAGGACGCGGCCCCGTGCGTCGGCCCCGTGGACGCTGCCGGCCACCGCCACCATCAGCCCGTCCGGCGCCGGGACGCTGCGGAACTGACCCCACCAACGCTCCAGCACCAGCGCCACGTAGAAACCTGCGGGACTGGGATGCGCTGGAGGCGGCGGGGGCGGGGGGGGGCGCTGGGAGCGCTGGGAGAGGGGGCTGGGAGGGAGTTGGGGGGCACTGGGGGCACTGGGGGCACTGGGAGAGGGGTCTGGGAGGGAGTTGGGGGGCACTGGGAACACTGGGAGAGGGGGCTGGGGAGCACTGGGGGCACTGGGAGCACTGGGAGAGGGGTCTGGGAGGGAGTTGGGGGGCACTGGGAACACTGGGAGAGGGGGCTGGGGAGCACTGGGGGCACTGGGGGCACTGGGAGAGGGGTCTGGGGAGGGAGTTGGGGGGCACTGGGAGTACTGGGAGAGGGGGCTGGGGAGCACTGGGGGCACTGGGGGGCACTGGGAGAGGGGTCTGGGAGGGAGTTGGGGGGGCACTGGGAGCACTGGGAGCACTGGGAGAGGGGGCTGGGGAGCACTAGGGGCACTGGGAGCACTGGGAGAGGGGTCTGGGAGGGAGTTGGGGGGCACTGGGAGAGGGGGGAGAAGGGGCTGGGGGGAGTTGGGGGGCACTGGGAACACTGGGAGAGGGGGCTGGGAGGGAGTTGGGGGGCACTGGGAACACTGGGAGAGGGGGCTGGGAGGGAGTTGGGGGGCACTGGGGGCACTGGGGGCACTGGGAGAGGGGTCTGGGAGGGAGTTGGGGGGCACTGGGAACACTGGGAGAGGGGGGCTGGGGAGCACTGGGGGCACTGGGGGCACTGGGAGAGGGGTCTGGGAGGAGTTGGGGGGCACTGGGAGCACTGGGAGAGGGGGCTGGGGAGCACTGGGGGCACTGGGGGCACTGGGAGAGGGGTCTGGGAGGGAGTTGGGGGCACTGGGAGAGGGGGCTGGGGAGCACTGGGGGCACTGGGAGCACTGGGAGAGGGGGGAGAGGGGGCTGGGGGGAGTGGGAGCACTGGGAGAGGGGCCTGGGAGGGAGTTGGGGGGCACTGGGAGAGGGGGGAGAAGGGGCTGGGGGGAGTTGGGGGGCACTGGGGGCACTGGGAGTGGGTCTGGGGAGCACTGGGGGCACTGGGAGCACTGGGAGAGGGGGGAGAGGGGGCTGGGGGCAGTTGGGGGGCACTGGGGGCACTGGGAGCACTGGGAGAGGGGGGAGAGGGGGCTGGGGGGAGTGGGAGCACTGGGAGAGGGGGCTGGGAGGAGTTGGGGGGCACTGGGGACACTGGGAGAGGGTCTGGGGAGCACTGGGAGTACTGGGAGAGGGGGGGAGAGGGGGCTGGGGGGAGTGGGAGCACTGGGAGAGGGGGCTGGGAGGGAGTTGTGGGCACTGGGGACACTGGGAGAGGGGTCTGGGGAGCACTGGGAGTACTGGGAGAGGGGGGAGAAGGGGGCTGGGGGGAGTGGGAGCACTGGGAGAGGGGGCTGGGAGGGAGTTGGGGGGCCCTGGGGGCACGGGGGGAGGGTGGGAAAGGGGGGCAGGGGGGAGTTGGGGGGTCACTGGGAGCCCTGGGAGGGGGCATCGGGGGGAGTTAGGGGCACTGGGGGCACGGAGAGAGGGGGGGAGAGGGGGCTGGGGCAGTTGGGGGGCACTGGGGGCACTGGGAGGGGGCATCGGGGGGAGTTAGGGGGCACTGGGGGCACCAGGAGTGCTGGGAGAGGGGGCTGGGGAGCACTGGAGGGCACTGGGAGGGAGCACTGGGGGCGCTGGGGACACTGGGGAGGGGACTGGTGGGGCTGGGGGTGGGGGGCCGGGGGGAGTCTGGGGTCCGTGAGGGCTGTTGGGGGTCCCGGGGGGGGTCCCGGGGGGGGTCGCGGGGCTCTCACCGAGGACGAAGGAGACGGGGATGAGGTTGGAGGGTCTGGGGAGGATCCTGGGGGGGGGGGGTCTCAGGGAGTCCGGGGGGGTTCTGGGGGGGGGGGGGGGGTGTCCCAGAGGGGTCCGGGGGTCGCGGGGGGGTCCCGGGGGGGGGTCGCGGGGCTCTCACCGAGGACGAAGGAGACGGGGATGAGGTTGGCCGACTTGTCGCAGTAAAGCACCAGCTTCTCGAAGAGCCGCTTCTGCGTCTCCGACAGCAGGAACCTGGGGGGGGGACACACACGACACACCGAGGGGGGGTGTCACCGTCCCCTGTCATCTGTGTCCCCCCCCCCCGTGTCCCCGTGCACCCCCTCCGTGTCCCCATTCCCCTGCACCCCCCCCCGCCGTGTCCCCACATCTCCTCGTGTCCCCCCGTGTGTCCCCCCCCCCCCACGCCCCCCCCTTACGTCTCCATGTCCCCGTGACCTCCCTGTTCCCCCCCGCGTCACCCCATGTCCCCTCCGTGTCCCTGCACCCCCCTCATGTCCACCTTGTCCCCATGCCCCCCCCCGTCCCCATGCGCCCCCCTGTCCCCATACCCGCCATGTCCCCGCCTGCCCCCGTGCCCCCCCCTGTGCCCCCTCCGTGTCCCCATGCCCCCCCGTCCCCGTGTCCGCTCATGTCCCCATGTCCCCCCCCGCCCCTCCGCGTCCCCCATGTCCTCATGCCCCCCATCCCCGTGTGCCCCCCTGTCCCCACACCCCCCCCATGGCCCCCCATGCTCTCCATGTCCCCCCCCACGCCCCCGTGTCCCTCCTTGTCCCCGTATCCCCATGCCCCCCCATGTCCCCCTGTCTCCCCGTTCCCCCCCCATGTCCCCGTGCCCCCCCCGTCCCTGTGCCCCCCCTCATTTTCCCCCATGTCCCCATACCCGCCATGTCCCCCCTACGTTCCTGTGTCCCTCCCTGTCCCCATGTCCCCCCCACGTCCCCGTGCCCCCCCCGTCCCTGTGCCCCCCCATTTCCCCCTCCATGTCCCCCCCATGCTCCCCATGCCCCGCCACGTTCCTGCGTCCCTCCCTGTCCCCATGTCCCCATTCCCCTCCGTGCCCCCGTTCCCCACCATGTCCCCATGCCCCGCTGTGTCCCCCGTGCCCCCCCACATCCCTGTGCCCCCATTTCCCCCTCCATGCCCCTCCATGTCCCCCCATGTCCCCATGCCCCCCCCATTTCCCCCTCCAAGCCCCTCCACGTCCCCCATGTCCCCGTGCCCCCCCACATCCCCATGCCCCCCCCGTCCCTGTGCCCCCCCATTTCCCCCTCCATGCCCCCTCCCCCTGCTCCCCATGTCCCCCCCCCCCGTTCCCATGTCCCTCCCTGTGCCCCCCCCGTGGCCCCCCCCCGCACCGGTAGGCCAGGCTGAGCCCCAGGTAGGCGGCGAGGAAGAGGAGCAGCTCCCGGTAGAGCAGTTTGTAGATGCTCCCGCGCCAGAGCAGCAGCAGCTGCGAGAACCCCCCGAAGCGCGCGGTGGCCACCCCGCGAGGTGTAGGTCACCGTCATCGCGGCCGCGGGGACACCCTGGGGACAGCGACACCCTGGGACACACACACACACACACACACCCCCCCACACACCTTGGGGGGGGGGGGGGGTGTCACCGATGCGATAGCCGAGGGGGGGCACCCGCACCCTGGGGACACAAAATGGGACTCTGGGGACACCAAAACCCTGGGCGACCCCCTGGGGACAGTGAAACGGGACCCCCGGGGACACTAAAACCTTGGGGGGGGGGTCACCAAACCAAATCCTTGGGGGGGGGGGGGGCACCCACACCCTGGGTACAGCAAAATGGGGACCTGGGGACCCCGAAACCGTGGGGAAACGCTGGGGACAGTGAAAGGGGGACAGTGGGGACACCCAAACCCTGGGGACACGCCACAGGGCACCGCCCACCCCCCCCCAGGCTGGGCAGGGACCCCACCCCCCACCCCCCAATACCTCCCGTCCCCCCCCCTCACCTGTGGGAGACCCGAGTGTGGGGTGGCCACCGTCGGTCTGGGGCCACCGTCCCCGTCCCGGGGCCTTAAATACCGTCCGGGGGCTGGCCCTGCCCCAGGGCTTGGGGGGGGACGACACACAAACGGGTCCCCTGGGGGGGGTGGGGACGCCGGACGCCTGGGTTCTTCCCCCGGAGCCCCCCCAGGGAGTGGCAGCTCTGGTCTGGCAGGTCCTGACCCCCCCCCCCCCCCCCCCCAACCACCACCACAACCCCCCCGGGAGGGGAAACTGAGTCAGAGTTGGGTTGGGGGGGGGGGGGGGTGTTTGGTGGCCCTGTGTGTCCCCCTCCCGACCCCCCAGGGCTGTCCTGGCTCCGTCCCCCGCGGCCTCGTGCCAGCAGCGGGGTCGCAGGGACAGATCGCAGCGGGACGTGGGACACGGAAGCCGGCGGGGGGGGGGGGGGGGGGCCACCGCCACGCAACCCCCCCCCCCCCCCAAAATGCTGGAAGCCGGCGGGGGGCCCCCTCCCCGTGCCCCGTTAATCCGCCCCGAGCGCTAATGAGGGTCCCCGCGTCCCACCGGGCCCGGCGCCAGCGGCGCTGACGTCACCCCCCCGGTGACAAGCCGAGCCCCACGCCACACACCACCCCCCCCCCACTCCCCGGGGAACCCAGGTGTCCGGGCCCCCCCCCCCCCCCCTCCAAAAAACCCACCAGCCGCCCTCTCCGCTTCCCAAATTTATTATTTACACAAGGTCCCCCGGGGGGTCCCCGTCTCTGTCCCCCCACCCCACCCCAGCCCGGAGCGGGGGGACACACAGGGAGGGAGGGGGAACACAGAGCAGCCCCCCCAGGGGGGGGCCGCGGTGCTGGTTGGCTGCAGCCTGGAGGTGGGGGCTGCGTGCTGGGGGGGGCCGGGGGGTGGGCAGAGCCGTCCTGCCCCTCCCTGTGGGGGGGGAGAATAAATATCGGCTGCCCCCCACCCCCCCTGGGGGGGTTTTGGGGGCGGGGGGGGGGCTATTTGGGGCTGGGGGGCTGGTAGGGGTCCAGCAGGAGGGAGGAGAAGGTGTTGACTTTGTCGGCCCCCCCGCACCTCGTGGGGCAGCAGCGGCAGCTTCACGATGTGGAAATCCTCGTACAGGTCCTCCATCTGCAGGCGGGGGAGGGGGGGGGGACAGGGAAACGGGCGTCCGTGACCCCCCCCCAAAAAACCCCAACACTCCCCCAAACCCCACCGCAACCCCCCCAAGTCCTCGAGCCATCCAGGCTCCCCAAATTCCACCTCCCCCAAGACCCCCTCCCTTCCCAGAGCCCAGCTTTGGGCTCCCCAGATGCTAAAACTCCCCCCCCCCCCCACCCCCCTCTTAGGGACCCCAACCCACCCCCCCAGCGTGTGTCCCCCCCCCCCAACCCCAATGCACCCCCCCGCCAAGTCCTCGGGGCATCCGGGCATCCAGGCTCCCCGAATTCCACCCTGAGACCCCCTGTCCTTCCAGAGCCAACTCCAGGCTCCTCGGATGCTAAAACTCCCCCCGACCCCCTCTCAGGGTCCCCAAACTCGCCCCCCCCACCCCCGGAATCCCCCCCCCCGCGGGTACCTGGTCGAGGTACTTGGCCTGGATCTTGTGCCGGGCCTCGCACATCTTGCAGGGCCGCTGGGGGTCGGGGAAGACGAGCTGGTTGACCACGATGTTGTGGGTGTCGATGCGGCACTTGGCCAGCTCCTGGATGAGCCGCTCCGTCTCGTAGAGCGAGAGGAACTCGGCGATGCACACGCAGATGAACGTCGTCTGCTCCTGCCGCGTCCCCCCCCCGCCCCGGCCCCGGCCCCCACAGGGCGCTCAGTGACACGGTGACACCGTGCTGCGTCCCCTTGCGTGACTCCAGACACGGATTGTGTGTCCCCCCCCCCATCCCCGCTCCTCGCCAGGGGTCCCTGCCCGGCCCCGCGGCGGAGGGTTCCCCGCAGGAATGTGCACGGACCGGCTTGGCCACGTCCCTGTCCCCCTCCCGGTGTCCCCGACCCCCTCCTGTCATCCCCACTCCCCTCTTTGGCATCCCCTGTCCCCCTCCCGGTGTCCCCGACCCCCTCCCGGCATCCCCACTCCCCTCCTCGGCATCCCCTGTCCCCCTCCCGGTGTCCCCGACCCCCTCCTGGCATCCCCACTCCCCTCCTCGGCATCCCCTGTCCCCCTCCCGGTGTCCCCGACCCCCTCCCGGCATCCCCACTCCCCTCAGCAGCGTCCCTGTGCCTTTCCCAGTGTCCCTGTAGCTCTCCTGGCATACACTGTCCCCCTTCCTGGAGTCCCTGTGCCTTTCCCAGTGTCCCCATTCCCCTCCTGGCATGCCCTGTCCCCCTCCCGGTGTCCCCGTCCCCCTCCCGGCATCCCCACTCCCCTCAGCAACGTCCCTGTGCCTTTCCCAGTGTCCCTGTTCCCCTCCTGGCATGCCCTGTCCCCCTCCCGGTGTCCCCGTCCCCCTCCCGGCATCCCCACTCCCCTCAGCAACGTCCCTATCCTTTCCCAGTGTCCCTGTCCCCCTCCCGGCATATGCTGTGCCCCTTCCCAGAGTCCCTGTCCCTTTCCCAGTGTCCCCATTCCCCTCCTGGCATCCGCACTCCCCTCCTTGGCATCCCTGTCCCCCTCCCTGTCCCAGTCCCAGCGTCCCTGACCCCTTCCCAGTGTTTCTGTCCCCCTCCCTGCTGTCTTTGTCCCCCTCCTGGCATCCCCACTCCCTTCCTGGCATCCCTGCTCCCCTCCTCGGCGTCCCCTGTCCCCCTCCCAGCATCCCCACTCCCCTCCTTCGCATCCCTGTCCCCCTCCCTGTCCCCATCCCAGCGTCCCTGACCCCTTCCCAGTGTCCCCGTCCCCCTCTTTGGATCCCTATTCCCCTCTTTGGCAACCCCTCTCCCCCTCCTGGCATCCCCACTCCCCTCCTTTGCATCCCCTGTACCCCCTTTCTGGCGTCCCCGTCCCACTCCCCGTGTCCCTGACCCTTTCCCAGTGCCCTCGTCTTCCCCCCAGCATCCACACTCCCCTCCTCGGCACCCCTGTCCCTCTCCCGGTGTCCCCGCACCCCCCACAGGAGCGCCCCCCCTGCCCCACTGGTGGCCTTACCGGGTCCTTGAACTGCTCGCTGACGGAGCGGATGACGGGCAGCGTCTCCTCCAGCTTGGAGGCCAGTTGGTCGGCATTCATGTCCCCCAGCCCCAGCATGTTGCACATCTGTGGGAGGCGGCGGCGGTGAGACTGACCCCCCCCCAAGGCCACGGACACCGTGTCCCCTCCCCGGGGGTTCCGTCCCCGCGGCTCCCCCCGTCCTCACCTGGGAGATGAAGGGGCTGATCTGGTTTTTGATCTGCATGAGGCGGCCCAGGCCCCGCTCCACGATGGTGGGGAAGTTGAGCAGCCGCAGCGTGTGGCCGGTGGGCGCCGTGTCAAAGACCACCACCGAGAAATTCATGCCCTTCACCAGCCTGCGGGGCCGGCGGGGAAGGGGGGTGTCAGCGGGGCCACAACCCCCCGGCTCAGCCCCCCCGGCCCCATAAAGCCCCGCTCACCTCATCACCTCGGCGTAGCTCATGGCCTCATCGATGCCGGGGAAGGCGCTCATGGCCTCCTGCATCATCTTCTTGCCCATGCTCAGCATGTTGTCCTCCTCAAAGAACTCGTCGGGCAGCTCCGCCACCCCCAGGCTGGGGTCGATCTCCTGCCGGCGTCGGGAGGGTGAGGGGGGGCCGTGGATGGTGGAGGGCCGGGCTCCCGGGTCCCTCCCGGACTCACCATGGCGAAGAGATTGTCGTAGCCCTTGACTTTGGTGGGGACCTTGGAGAACTTCTGGTCGAAGGCGTCGGAGATGTTGTGCGCGGGGTCGGTGGAGATGATGAGGACACTCTCCCGCACCTTGGAAAGCTGCACGGCCAGGCTGCAGCTGGGGGGACAGTGGTGACGGCGGGGGGGCTGCTGCCGGCGGGGGGTCCCGGTGGCCTCCCTGAGTGGGAAAACTGCCCCCCACCGCCCCTCGCGCGGGAGTGGCCCCACGGGGGACTGGTTCTCCCCCGTTCCTCCATCCTGAGGAGCTCCAGCCCAATTCCCCCCATCAGGGTGGTCTGGTTTGGTTCCCCTGCCCCAGGGTGGCCAGATCCTGATGACCCCCGGGGGATCGATCGCGGCCCAACCACCCCTGGGGGCCAGGTCCTGGACTGATCCCCCCTAGCCTGGCCCCACTGCCCCCGGGGGCCCGATCCCTCATCCTGGCCTGACCCCCCCCCCGCCCCCCCCGAGGGCCCAAACCCAGCCCAAGCCCCCCTGGCCTGGCCCAATCCCTCCCGGCGGCTCGATCCCCCTTGGGGACCCGATCCTCCAGCCCACCCTGATCTCCCCTGGGTACCTGAGCCCGGCCCGATCCCCCCTCCCACCTCGATCCCCCCCGGGGGCCCGATCCCGGCCCGATTCCCCCGGCCTGGCCCGATCCCCCCCGGGGGGCCGATCCCGGCCCCATCCCGGCCCATTCCAGCCCGATTCCCCCCGAGTCCCCCCGGTGCCCCGATTCCCCCCCAGGGGCCCGATTCCGTCCCGCCCGCCGCCGGGTGCCCGGCCCGGCCGCACCTGCAGGTGGTCTTGCCGACGCCGCCCTTCCCGCCCACGAAGATCCACTTGAGACTCCGCTGCTCGATGATGTTCGCCAGCGTCGGCTCCAGCGGCTCCACGTCGGGCGCGTCCTCGAACTCCTCCGCCTCCGGCCCCCACCCGCCCGCCGCCGCCGCCGCCGCCATCTTCCCCCGCGCCGCGGCGCCGCCGGCCCGCCCGCCCCCTGATTGGCCGCCGCTCCGCCGCGCCGCCCCGCCCCCTGCGGCCGATTGGCCGCCGCGCCTGCCCATCCGGCGGGGGGCGGGGACGGCGCGGCGAGCGCCCCGAGCGTTGCCAGGCAACACCGCCCCGACGGCCGTCGCGCTGACGTCATCTCCCAGCGCCGCGCGTTTCCCGGCGTCCCCCGCGCCCGCGGCGTTCGCGGCGGACAAGATGGAGGCGCACGGCGAGGAGGGGGAGGCCCCATCGCCGCCGCCCGGGCCCGGCGGCGGCGTGAACGTTTTCGCCAACGACGGCAGCTTCCTGGAGCTCTTCAAGCGGAAGATGGAGGCGGAGCAGCAGCGGGAGCGCGAAGCGGCGGCGGCGGCCGCCGAGGCCCCCGGCGGCGCCGGGCCCGGCCCGCACCGCCCCTCCGACGGCTCGAAGAGGAGCGGCGGCGCCCTCAGCTTCGTAAGGACGCGGGGCCCGCGGCCTCCTCCCGTCCCCCCGCCCTGGGGCTGGCTCCGGGGTTGGCGGCGGCGGCGGCTCCCTCCCGGCAGCGGTCGCTTCCTCCGGGAGGGCTTCCCCGGGCGCGGGTGCGGGCCCCGGTTTTACCGGCGGCGCTTCCCGGGAGCCGGGGCGGGGAGCTGGAGCTCCGCGGGCACCTGCGACCGTCAAAGCGGGGGGCAGCTGCCGGGGGGGCCGCGCTGCCGCTGGGTGGAGCGGTCCTGGGGCTGCCGTGGGTTTTGTGCCGCCTCTTAAACCGCGTCAAACAGCACCAAAATCCGCCGGGGAACCGGGGCGGCTTCGGCTGCTCCCCCCGAGGGGGGACGTCACCCGCTGCCCTCGGGGGTGGCGGCGGCCGCCGGCTCCCCCCAGGCCGGAGCAGGGTCCTGCCCGCCGGGATGGACGGACGGACGGACACCGGCCGGGGTCTGACGGCCGTCCCTCCTGTTCCCGTTGTGCAGGGGGCCGCGCTGTCCCCCGGGCGCGCGTAACGGTGGCAGTTCTGTCCCTTCCCCCAGGTGGGCAGGCGGCGAGGGGGGAACAAGCTGGCCCTGAAGACGGGAGTGGTGGCCAAGAAGCAAAAGACGGACGAGGAGGTGGGTGTCCCAGGACCCCCGACCCCTCCCGGGGGGGGGAGTTCCGCGCCCACCGTCCTCATTTCCCCTCGTTTCCTCGCAGGTTTTGACGAGTAAAGGCGACGCCTGGGCCAAGTACATGGCAGAAGTGAAAAAGTACAAGGCGCATCAGTGCAGCGACGACGACAAAACCCGGCCCCTGGTGAAATAGTGCCCGGACTCGCCCCTGTATATACTTATTTAAGGGCGGGGGAGGCGGCGGCCCCCACCCCTTTTATATCTATAAATACCCACTGCGCGCCCGGGGCTGACGCTCCCGCCGGGACCCGCCGGCAACCAGGACTTGATGCCGGCTGGCCACGAACCGCCGCTGCTCACCGGGCCCTACCGCCGCTCCTCCCCCCGACCGGCCCCCCCGGGGGGGGTGGTGTTGTTTTTGGGGTAGAAAGCAGAGAAATGGGGAGGGGAGCGGGGGTTGGGGGGAGGAGGGGGGGGGGGTCGTCGCTGTCGCAGCATTAAAGACCTCGGAGATTTCGGAGCTGCTGAGCAAATTGTGGGTGTTTTTGGGGAGGGGGCTGCCCCCCCCCCCCCTCCGTGGTATCAGGGGTTTGGGGGTCTCCTGGTGTTTGGGGGGAGATGCTGAGACCCCCCCGTCCCTGTTGTCACCTGCTGGGGGGGTACAACCCCCCACCCCCAGCCACGACACCATCTGACTCCGAGTCTTCCAGCCTTCAACCCTTTATTTCTCAGCCCCCCAGCCATGGATTTGCACCAGTTTGGGGGATTTTTTTCCACAAAAAGCTGGGGCGGAAGGTGGCTGTGCCTCGGGGGGGCACCCACAACCTGCCCCCCACACCCCCCTCCCCGAGGGGCCTGGGGGGAGGACAGGGGGCTCTGGGCAGGGCTGGGCCCTCGAGGGCCTGACTCCAGCAGAGGGCCCCGACAGGTTTGGGGGTCCCAGTTCCTCCCAGTTTCCTCCCCCTCCGTGCAATGTGGTCACCCCAGTTCCCCCTCCCAGTCCTCCCAGCACACCCTGAACCCTGTCCCAGCGCTACCAGTCCCCCCAGCGCATGCTGATTTCTTCCCTGTTCTCCTTCCCGGTGCCCCCTTATCCCCTTCCCAGTGCACCAATTCCCCCCCCAGTCCCTCCAGCACACCCTGAGCCTGCTCCCAGTGCACCCTGATCCCCTTCCCAGTCTTCCCAGTGCACCAGATCCCCCCCCATTCCCCCTCCCAGTCCCCTCCAGTGCACCCTGATCCCTCTCCCAGTCCCCCCAGTGCCTGCTGAACCCCCTCCCGGTGTCCCCCCATCCTCTCCCAGTCCTCCCAGTGTCTCTGATCCGTCTCCCAGTGGCCCCGATCTCTCTCCTAGTGCTCCCCGTTCCTGCCTCCCAGTGCTTCCAGTCCCCCCTGAACCCCCTCCCAGTGTTCCCAGTGCCCCCCAATCCCTCTCCCAGTCCTCCCAGTGACCCTGTTCCTCCTCCCAGTGACCCCGATCTCTCTCCTGGTACCCCCCCTTTCCCCCTCCCAGTGCTACCAGTCCCCCCAGTGCCCCCCGGATTCCCTCTCCCAGTGTTTTCCCCCCTTGTGTGTCCGTCCCCCCCCCAAAGTAGTACGGCCCGCGCCGCGGTGCACGCCGGGAGATGTAGTCCGCCTCTCGCGGGGAGGACTCCGCGCATGCGCGCGGGCGCCCCCGCCCCTTCCCCCTCCTCACCACCACCACGTGGCCCCGCCCCCGGCCCACGTGAGGCGGTGCCGTCCTTCCCGCGCGCTCACGTGGGTGCGCGCGGCGGGGCGGACGGTGGCCGGCGGGGGTCAGCGCCCGCGTGCCGCGCTCGCGCCTCCGGGCAGCGCCGGTGCCCCGAGACCCCCCCCCCCTCCCACCCCCCCCCCTCCCGGCCGGTCCCGACCCCCCCGGGACCCCCCCCCCTCCACCGGCAGGTACCGGCCCGGCGGGAGCGCGGGGGCGGCGGGGAAGCGGCGCGGGGCCTGGCGAGCGGGGGAGGCCCGGCGGGAGCGGGTTGAGGGGGCGCGGAGGAGGCCCGGGGGGAATTGAGGGGCGGGGGGCGGGGCGGAATTCGGGGTTCGGAGAGGGGGGGGTAACGGGGCCGTGCGGCGGGAGGGGGGAGCCGGGGGCGAGACGATCAAACCGGGAGGGAGGGGGCAAACGGGTGTGCGGGGAGGGGGGGGGAGCACGTTGGGGAGGGGGGGGCTGGCATGGCCGGGGGCGTTTGTAGCCCATGGCGGGGAGTTTATAGCCCCGGGCGCGGGGGGGGGGGAGGTTCGTTTATAGCCTTAGGGGGGCGTTTATAGCTTCGCGGGAAAGTTTATAGCCCTGGAGGGGGGTGATAGATCTGCCCCCCCCCCCCCCCCGACCCCCTCCGCCTTTAACGGGGCATCCTCGTCCCCACGTGTGTCCCCGCCCCGAGACCGCGTGGACGGGCCCCGCTGCACCCCCGGCCGCCGTCGTGGGGGGGGGGGGGAGGGCGGAAGGGATGGTGAGCCCCCCCCCCACCCCCCCCCCCCCCCCCGGGAACAGCGCATCATCCCGGGGGCGTCCCCGCCGCCCCCCTCCTCGCCCCGGCTCCTGCTTGCGGCCGGTGCTGCCGGTTGATCCCGGTCCCGCTTCCCTCCCCGTCCCCCCCCCCCCCCCCAACCCCAGCCTTCCCGCGGGGATCTGGGGTCTGCGCTGCCCCCCCCAACCCGGCCGCTGACCCCCCCCCCCGCCCCCCTCAGGACCCCCCCCCCCCCCCCGCCGCCACCATGGACTGGCAGCCGGACGAGCAGGGCCTGCAGCAGGTCCTGCAGCTGCTGAAGGACTCGCAGTCGCCCAACACGGCCACCCAGCGCGTCGTGCAGGACGTATCCTGATGGAAAAAGTGGGGGGGGGGGGGGGGGGGGCCGGGACCCCCGTGGGGGGAGGGGGGGGACACAGCACACCCACCATCCCCTTTGAGGGGAAACCGGGGGATTTCTGCGTTAACGGGGTCAGCAGCTGCGGGAAATGGGGACGGATCGAGCTCCGGAGGAGCCGGGCTTGGGGAATGGGGGGTGGGGGGTGGGGGTTTGGCCATGGTAATCTGGGGCAGTGTGCCCCCTCCACGTCACCGTCCCCGTGTCCCCGTCCTTGTCCCCGTGTCCGTCTCCTCATCCCCGTCCTTAACCGCCCGGGGCAGAAGCTGAAGCAGCTGAACCAATTCCCCGACTTCAACAACTACCTGATCTTCGTGCTGACGCGGCTCAAGTCCGAGGGTGGGTTCGGGGTCTCCTGGGTCCCGGGGTGGGGGGTGGGGGGGCGGCCGAGGCATTCTGGGGGGTGGCAGGGGCATTTTGGGGGGCGGACGAGGCATTTTAGGGGGTGGCCGAGGCACTTGTGGGGTGGCAGAGGCGGATACAGGAGCTGATCCCACCCGTTTCAGGCTCGGGGAGGTGGGAGCGGAGGGGATACGTGTTTCGGCCCCCCCTTAACGACTCTTTCCATACCCCCCCAGATGAGCCGACGCGGTCGCTCAGTGGCCTGATCCTGAAGAACAACGTCAAGGCTCATTACCAGAGCTTCCCCCAGCCCGTGGCCGAGTTCATCAAGCAGGAGTGTCTCAACAACATCGGGGACGCCTCTTCCCTCATCCGGGCCACCATCGGTGAGACGGGGAGGGGGACCCCCGGCCGGCCCTCCACCCCCTTCCTCCTCTGGCACGCTAACGAACCCCCCCCCGCCCCGCAGGCATCCTCATCACCACCATCGCCTCCAAGGGGGAGCTGCAGATGTGGCCGGAGCTGCTGCCCCAGCTCTGCAACCTGCTCAACTCCGAGGATTACAACACCTGCGAGGTGCGCGGGGACGGGCTGGGGGGAGCCAGGGACGGGGGTGGGGGCGGACGGTGCTGACCCCCCGCCCCCACCCGCCCACCTTCTGGCTCGCAGGGGGCGTTCGGGGCCCTGCAGAAGATCTGCGAGGATTCGTCCGAGCTCCTCGACAGCGACGCGCTCAACCGGCCCCTCAACGTCATGATCCCCAAGTTCCTCCAGTTCTTCAAGCACTGCAGCCCCAAGATCAGGTGCGGCTGCGTTGCCGGGGGGGCGCACGTGTCCCCCCGCAGCCCCACGGAGTGGTCGGGGGGGCCCGGCTGTAGTGGGAATGTTGGGGGTCCTGTGCCCAGAGCCGTTACGTGACCATTTAACGAGGTCTGAGGAGGAAAATGAGCTGGTTTTGTGCCCCCTGCCACTGGTTGTGGGTCACCTCAGGGTCCCCTTGTCCCCATCCTTCCCCCCCGAGGGTGGTCCGGCTACATCCATGCCCCCGTGGGGGTGACGTGAGGGTTTGAGGCCTCCCGCCACGACTGGGCAGCTCTGGCTCAGCCTGTCCCCGTGTCCCCAAATCACCCCATGGGGACCCGGGTCTGTCCCCAAGTTTGGACCGGGGCAGGAGAACGTTCCAGCCCACGAGTTAACTCTCACGAGTTCATTCAGGGCCATGGGCTTGTAGAGGGGCAGGGGGCTGGGCTGACCCCCCCTTCGTTAGCTAACGAGCCTACTGGATGACACCCCCTGCCATGGTCTTTCTTCCCCCCCCCTCCCCACCCAGGTCCCACGCCATCGCCTGCGTCAACCAGTTCATCATGGACCGGGCTCAGGCGCTGATGGAGAACATCGACACCTTCATCGAGGTGAGCGGCCGGGTGGGGGGAAACCCCCCTGGAGCCCCCGCCGAGGGCGGATGGAGAGGCGAATGGGCTCCTGTATGTGTGTGTGTCCCCCCCCCTGCCCAGCACCTCTTCGCTCTGGCGGTGGACGAGGACCCCGAGGTGCGGAAGAACGTCTGCCGGGCGCTGGTGATGCTGCTGGAGGTCCGCATCGACCGCCTCATCCCCCACATGCACAGCATCATCCAGGTGGGACCTTGGGGACGGGCAATGGGGGGGGTCACGGGATCGCCACCCCCACCCCCCCCGGGCGGGCAAACTGTGGGGCTGACGTGCCCCCCCACCGCCCTCTCCCGCAGTACATGCTGCAGCGGACGCAGGACAGCGATGAGAACGTGGCGCTGGAGGCCTGCGAGTTCTGGCTGACGCTGGCCGAGCAGCCCATCTGCAAGGAGGTGCTGACCTCCCACCTGGTGCAGTGAGTGCTCGGGGCGGCCCCTTCTCGTCCCCCGGCCCCCCCCGGACCCCCCCCCTGCCCCGCCAGATCCCTCAGTTTCCCCTTTTTGCTCCCTACAGGCTCATCCCCATCCTGGTGAACGGCATGAAGTACTCGGAGATCGACATCATCCTGCTCAAGGTACGAGGCGTGGGGGTGAGGACGCGAGAGCCCCCGGCTCCCTGTCCCTTCTCCAGCTCCGTGGGGCTGGTACTGGTTAAACTGGAGGCACTGGGGCGAGGCAGGAGCTGCCCCGAGACCTCCCGGACGTGATGACAGATCTGGAGCTGATGCCGGTGATGGCTGTTGTGTTCGTACTGTCTGATCCGGGGGGGTGGGGTGTCCCCGGGACGGGCGGTTGGGTGTCCCCGTGGTGTGACGCGATGTCCCCTGTCCCCGCAGGGTGACGTGGAGGAGGACGAGGCCATTCCCGACAGCGAGCAGGACATCAAGCCCCGCTTCCACAAGTCCCGCACGGTGACGCTGCAGCATGAGGAGGAGCGGCCGCAGGACCCCGATGACGTGGAGGACGAGGATGACGATGACACGCTCTCGGACTGGAACCTGAGTATGTTGCGGGTTTGGTGAACCCCGGGGGGGTCCGGGGGTTAATTAAAGCCCAAGGGAGGTGAGATGGTGCCTGTTCCCAAGTTTGGGCTCCTGCGCTGAACCCTGGGGGATCTGGGGGTTAATTAAACCCTGAGGGAGGTGAGATGGTGCCTGTTCCCGCGTCTGGGCTCCTGCGGTGAATCCTGGGGTGAATTAAACCCTGAGGCAGGTGAGATGGTGCCTGTTCCCGCGTCTGGGCTCCTGCGGTGAGTCCCGGGGTGAACTAAAGCCCGAGGGAGGTGAGGCGGAGGTTGTTTTGGGGGGGATTAACGCCGTCCCCTCTTGCCTGCCGGGCAGGGAAGTGCTCGGCTGCCGCGCTGGACGTCCTGGCCAACGTTTTCCGGGAAGAGCTGCTCCCCCACCTCCTGCCGCTGCTCAAGGAGCTGCTCTTCCACCCCGAGTGGGTCATCAAGGAGTCAGGCATCCTGGTCCTGGGGGCCATCGCGGAAGGTGGGTGCCGCGTTGCCCGTAAACGAGCCGTCCCCGAGCCACCGCCGGGGGTGTCTGAGCCACCCTGTGTGCCCCCCCCCTCCCCGTCCCCCCTTAGGCTGCATGCAGGGCATGGTGCCCTACCTGCCGGAGCTGATCCCCCACCTCATCCAATGCCTGTCGGACAAGAAGGCGCTGGTGCGCTCCATCGCCTGCTGGACCCTCAGCCGCTACGCCCACTGGGTGGTCAGCCAGCCCCCCGACATGTACCTCAAGCCCCTCATGACCGAGCTGCTCAAGCGCATCCTCGACAGCAACAAGCGGGTGCAGGAGGCGGCGTGCAGGTAGGTGAGGGCTCGGGGGGGGTGGGTGGGGGGGTGATTCGGCCCCCCCCCGCGGTGGTTTGTTGGTTTTTTTTTGGGGGGTGGGATCCGCCGGATCCAAGCGCTTCTCTGGGCGGGATGAAAAAAATCGATGTTTTGAGTCGCTGTGATGATGGCGTATTCGTACTGTCTGACCCAGAGCCGGGGTCCCTGGGGGGCTCAGCCCTTATTCGGGGGGGATGCTGACCCTTTTCCCTCCCCCCGCCACCCCAGCGCCTTCGCCACGCTGGAGGAGGAGGCCTGCACGGAGCTGGTGCCGTACCTCAGCTTCATCCTGGACACGCTGGTCTTCGCCTTCGGCAAGTACCAGCACAAGAACCTGCTGATCCTCTACGACGCCATCGGGACCCTCGCCGACTCCGTGGGGCACCACCTCAACCAGCCGGTACCGTGGGGGGTGTCCCCCGGGTCCCCCCCACCCCTCCTTCCCCGGCGCATCCCTCCCCGTGCCCCAGCCCCGGGACCGGTGATGACAAGTGACAACAGACATTCGAATCCCGAATTGTCAATGTGGATTTCTCCCGTCTGACGGTCCCTGGGCTGAGAGGGGGCAGCCCCGCGCCACCCCCAGTGTCCTCCCCCATGTCCCCCACCCCGTGTCACCACCCCCCCCCAGTGACAGCGTCTGTCCCCGCGGCGCAGGAATACATCCAGAAGCTGATGCCTCCGCTCATCCAGAAGTGGAACGAGCTGAAGGACGAGGACAAGGACCTCTTCCCGCTGCTGGAGGTGAGCCACGGGGCGACGAGGGCGGCGCTGGGCGGGGGGGTCTCCGTCCCCTCGGCCCCCTCCCACCCCCCTGCTGTATGTCCGTCCCCCCCCCCCTCGGCCCGCAGTGCCTGTCCTCGGTGGCCACCGCCCTGCAGAGCGGCTTCTTGCCCTACTGCGAGCCCGTCTACCAGCGCTGCGTCACCCTGGTGCAGAAGACGCTGGCTCAGGCCATGGTGAGCCTCAGCCCCCCCTTCCCCGGGCGCCATGGGGTTGTGACCCCCCCACCGTGGGGCGACTGTGGACCCCCCACTCCGGTCTCCCCGCCCCTCCTAGATGTACAACCAGCACCCCGAGCAGTACGAGGCCCCCGACAAGGACTTCATGATCGTGGCCTTGGACCTGCTGAGCGGTTTGGCCGAGGGTCTGGGCTGCCACGTGGAGCAGCTGGTGGCTCGCAGCAACATCATGACGCTGCTCTTCCAGTGCATGCAGGTGAGGGGAGCCCCCACCCCCCAACCCCGGGACCCCCCCAGCCCCGTCCTGGGGGGGCCACGGGACTCTCCGGTGCTCACCCCCTTGCCCGCTCCCCGCAGGACACCATGCCCGAGGTGCGGCAGAGCTCCTTCGCCCTCCTGGGCGACCTCACCAAGGCCTGTTTCGTGCACGTCAAGCCCTGCATCGGTGGGTGCCGGGGGTCCCTCGGGGTGGGGGGGTGGGGGGCAAAGCTGGGAGGACCCCCAAAAGGACCTGCTGGGGGTGGGGGGACACACCTGCCGCTGACCCTGCCTCCCCCCAGCCGAGTTCATGCCCATCCTGGGCACGAACCTCAACCCCGAGTTCATCTCTGTCTGCAACAACGCGACCTGGGCCATCGGGGAGATCTGTATGCAGATGGGTGAGTGTCCTGGACCCCCCCGTGACCCCTCCCCGCCTCCGGGGGCTCAGCTGAGCCCCCCCCCCCCCACCACCACACCCTGACGCAATCCCCCTCCCGGCAGGGGCGGAGATGCAGCCCTACGTCCAGATGGTCCTCAACAACCTGGTGGAGATCATCAACCGCCCCAACACCCCCAAAACCCTCCTGGAGAACACGGGTGAGGCGCGGGGCGGGGGTGGGGGGGGGGCACAGCGGGACCCCTAGAGACTGGGGGGTTTTGGTGGGGTGGGGGGGGTGTCTGTTTGCTGTGGGAACCACCCCCCCAAATCCCCCCTCCTCCCTTTGCCCGTAGCCATCACCATCGGCCGTCTGGGCTTTGTCTGCCCGCAGGAGGTGGCCCCCATGCTGCAGCAATTCATCCGCCCCTGGTGAGTTTTGGGGGGGGGGCGGGGGGGGCGGGGCAGTGCACGCTGAACCCTAATTAACCCTAATTAACCCTAATTTCCCTCCTCAAGGTGCACGTCCCTCCGTAACATCCGAGACAACGAGGAGAAGGACTCGGCTTTCCGCGGCATCTGCGTGATGATCGGGGTGAACCCCGGAGGGGTTGTGCAGGTACGTGGGGGGGCACCCAGTTTTTTGGGGGGCTGCCCTTAAGCCACGGCCTGGGGGCGGGGGGGGGGGGAAGGTGGGGCTGGCGGTTGCCCCTGAGCCGCGGGGGGAGCGGTCCCCGCTCCCCCCGCGGCTCAGGGGCAGCCGCCAGCCCCCGGAGAGGGACATTTTTGGGGGGGGGGGGGAACTCAACTAAAGCCTGGTTCTACCCAAAATGGGGGGTCCCTGGGACCACCCCCCTATATTGTCCCCTCGTCACCCCCCCCCTTCCATTATTTGCGCCCACCCCCCCCCCCAGGACTTCATATTCTTCTGCGACGCCGTCGCGTCCTGGGTGAGCCCCAAGGACGACCTGCGGGACATGTTCTATAAGGTCAGCGGGGGGGAAAAGAGGGGGGGCAATTGGGGACCCCCACACGCCTTGCTGGGGGGGGCGGGGGGCTCAGCAGACTCCCCCTCCCCCCTTTTTTCCCCCCAGATCCTCCACGGCTTCAAGGACCAGGTGGGCGAGGAGAACTGGCAGCAGTTTTCGGAGCAGTTCCCACCCCTGCTCAAGGACCGGCTGGCGGCGTTTTATGGGGTCTAGGCCAGCCGGAGCCACCGGAATCAGGTCCGGGGCGGGGGGGGGAGCGCAGCCCCCCCAAAAAATGGGGGGGGTGGACAAACGGACACCCACGCTGGACAGACAGACCCCCCCCATGACCTGTTTTCCCCTCTCTCTTCTCCCACAGGTCGGCGCCGGGCGGCCGTCGGGAGGGCGGCTGTGAGCGGGCGGCCCCCGCGCCGTGCCCGGGGGGGTTCGGGGGGGCGGGAAGAGCCGCGGGGGGGCGGTCCACGGCGCGATGATCCCCCCCCAACCCCGTCCCCAGCTCCCCCCATCCACCCCCGAGATCGGTTTTACCCCCCGGGGCCGGGGGGGGAGAAAAGGGGGGGTGGGGGAGGGATTGGGGGTGCGGGGGGGGGTCCGCGGCAGCTGCGGGGGAGGGGGTGGGCCCGCGGCGGGGGGGCGCCCCGAAAGCCGGGGCGGGGGGGAAGCAAAAATCGGGGCAAAAGGGTCCAAAAATGGGGGTGGCCGCAGGGAGGGGTGACACATCCCCGCCCCGTTATTCCACTGTAGGATGTTCCCGTGTCCCCCCCCCTCGCATGGAGCCCCCCCCACCCCCTACCCACGCGCACGTTTATGGAGATAAACCTATAGGAACGTATGGAATCGCCCCGGGCGGGGGGGAGGGGGGGGGCGCGGGGGGGGCCCCGGGTTGGGGGGGGGCGGGGGGCCGGGGGAGGGCCGAGCCGCCGCCGTTGTGCTTCGTCGTGAGCGAGTCGGTGCCACGTTTCTTGTGTTTTTATTTTATTTTTTTTTTTTTTTGTTTTGGTTCTTTTCCCCCGTTTTGTTCCGTTTTTTACCGTTTACAGGGCGGGCGGGGGGTTGGGTTGGGGGGGGGGGGGGCGGGGGGGCCTGGTTGTACCGCGCGCCCCTCGTTCCTGCTCGGTAAAGAGAGTCCGTTGTTGACTGTCCGCCGTCTCGGTGCCGTTTGTTCCCGTCGCGGGGGGGGGGGGCGGGTTGGGGGGGGGGGGGTTGGTTAATGCCCCCCCCCCCCCGCCTCCCGGTATCGCGGCGGCGCCTCCGCTGCCACACGTGGGCCTCTTCCGGCGCCCCTTGATGACGTCGCGGCGCGCCTCTCGCTCTCATTGGGCGAAGGGCGGGTCACGTGGGGGACGCCGCCGCGCGCCGGAAGCGGATCCCGCCGTGGCCGTGGCGACGGGACGCGGTGGGGCCGGGCCAGGCCGCGCCCCGGTACCGTGGTGGGGGGGGAACCGGAGGGACCCTAAACATGGCGGGGGTGGGGGGGGAGCGGGGCTTTGAGCGGTGCTGGGGGGGGTTCTCGGTACCGGGGCTGGAGAGACTCAGGTGCTGGGGCGGGTCCCGGTACCGGGAGTTCAGGGAGTGTCTGGGTGTTGGAGAATCCTGTTGCGGGCGGGGGTCCCGGTACCGGGCGATTTGGGTTTGGGGGTCCCAGGGAGGGGGGGTGGTTCGTGGTACCGGAGGGACTGGGGTGTTGGGGCGGGTCCCGGTACCGGGGGCTTTGGGGGGGGGCATCGGCGTGTTGGGGGATCTCGGTACCGGGGCTCCGCATGGAGGGGATCCCGGTACCGGCACTAGAGGGGTTCCGGTGATGGTGCGGTCGCGGTACCGGGGCTTTGGGCGGATTTAGGCGGGGTTGGGGGGGGGGGGCGGTTCCCGGTACTGGCACTGGGGAGGGGTCCCAATGTACGGAGGGGGGGGGGGATCCCGGTACCGGTTGACACCCCCAACCCCCCCCCCCGCCCCCCCCCAGCCATGGAGGGGGCCCCCGACGATCCCGACCGGCAGGCGCAGGAGTACGTCACCCGAATTCGGGGACCGGGGACCCCCCCGGGATGCCCCCCACCGCCACCGCCGGAGCTCGGCCCTCCCGTCCCCCCCCCGCGGCTCCCCCCGGGGCTGAAGCGGCCGCCTCAGGCGGCCGCTTCAGCCCCGGGGGGGGCCGTGGGGGGGCTTTTGTCGCTGCCGCTGGAGCTGCTGCTGGAGATTTGCGGGTACCTGGGGGCGCGGGAGGTGCGGGGGGTCCTGCCCCACGTCTGCCGGGCTTTGTGGGACGTTGCCCGGGACGTGGTGGCCTGGAGGCTCCGTCTGCAGCGCAGCGCCCGCGGACCCTTCCCCGTCCTGGAAGGTGGGTCTTTGGGGGGGGGGGGGGGGCAGGAAACAAGGGGACCCCCCCCCGCCCAATTCTCTATTTCCCCATGAGAACCCCAAAATATTTCCCCGTGGCGGGTTGGGGGCGCCCCCTAATTTTCTGTTTTCCACGGCGAGGGGGCTGCGAAGGGTGAAAATGGGGATTGGGGACACCCCCCCCCCCGCCCCCCCATTTTCCTCTGGCGGATTGAGAACCCCCATATTGCCCCCCCGGTGGGTTGGAAACCCCTCCCCGAACACCCCATTCCCCCCCCCCCACAACACCCCATTTCCCCCCCCTCTGGTGCGGCTACAGGGCGCCGCGTGCGGCGGAGGGAGTGGGTTGGGGACCCCATCGGTTTGGGCGGCACCCCCCCCCCGCCCCCGACACCCCCGTTTTCTCCGCAGAGGAAGGGTTCGACTGGTCGGCCGCCTGCGTGGACCTCGAGGAGCACCTACAGCGCTGGGGGGGCGGCGGGGCCCCCATGGAGCACTTTTCCCTGGACGAGGGACACTTCGCCTCCGTCGATTCCGTCCTCCTGCTGCAGGTGGGGACGCGCCGGCTGTCCCCTGTTTCGGGGCGGGGGGGGAGGCTCCCCGGTTCCGGGCGGGGGGGGCTTCCCCTCGTTCTGGACGGGGGTCCCCACCTCGCCCCCGTCCCCTCCGCTTGGCAGGGGGGGACCCTCTGCGTTTCGGGTGCCCGCGACCGTAACGTCAACCTGTGGGACCTGCGGCAGCTGGGCCAGGCCCCCGGCAAGGTGCTGGTGAAGGCGCTGGGCACCGAGCGCAACGGGACGCACAAGGTGGGGGGCACAGCCCTTATCCCCCTCCTCCTCACGCTGCGGTTCACCCTCTCCGGGGAGCCGCCAGGGGGGTCCCGGGGCGGTTTTGGGGACGGGTTTTGGGTTCTCCCTGGCAGGGCTGGGTTTGGTGTTTGGCCTCGCGAGACAACAAGGTTTGCTCGGGGTCCTGGGACAGCACGGTGAAGCTGTGGGACCTGGAGGCCGAGGGGCAGCAGTTCGGGGAGATCAGGTAACCCCCGAGGGGGGGGTTATTTGGGAGGGTTCCGGGGGGGGATCCGGCTGCCCCCTCAACTCTCCCCTTGCCCCCAGGGAGAAGGCGGCCGTGCTCTGCCTCTCCTACCGCCCCGACATCCTCGTCACCGGGACTTACGACAAGACGGTGACAGTCTACGACCCGCGAGGTTGGTCCTGCCGGCGGTGGGGAGGGGTCTGGGGGGATTCTGGGGGTGCCCTTGGCTCAAACCCCCCCCCCCCCCGGCTCCGGCAGCCGGCCCGTCCCTGGTGCGCAGCTACAAGCCCCACGCCAGCGCCGTCCTGTCCCTGGCAGCCGACGACCGGCTCATCGTGTCCGGCAGCGAGGACCGGACCCTCGTCGTCTTCGACCGCCGGGCCGAGGGGGTCCTGCAGCGGCTGCAGGTGGGTCCCGCTGCCCCCCAGACCCCCGGGGGGGTGGTGGCGCTGGGACAGTGCTGGGGGCTCCGTCACCCGCAGCCCCATCTCTCTTTTCTCGCCCCCCGCAGCTGGAAAACTACCTGCTCTCCATGTCGTACCGGGGGACGCAGCTCTGGGCCGGGGACAACCAGGGCCGGGTGTACGTCTTCGGGAACAGCACCGGCAGCTTCCAGCCCGCCCGGGTAGGGACCCCGCGGCAGGGGGAGGGTTGGGGGGTTCTGGGGGGGGGGTGTGTGTGTCCGTGTGCCCCCCGACGCCTCACGGGGTGTTTTTGTGTCTCCCCTCCCGCAGTATTTCGACGTGGGGCACCGGCTGCAGATCACGGGGCTCTGGCACTCGCCGGGGTCCCTCTTCACCACGTCCACCGACAGGACGCTGCGGGTGAGGGTCCCACTGTCCCCATCGCGCGGTGCCGGGCTGGGGGGGGGGGGGGAGCCCCTCTCTGGGCTGGGGGGGTCCCTGCTGACCCCCCACTGCGGGGGGGGCTGCGAACGGCTTTCGCTGTCCCGCAGATACACGTCCCCACGGACCCTCCCCGCACCATCTGCTCCTGGACGCACGACGACGTCCTCAATGGGGTGAGGAGGTGACGCCCCCCCCCGCACACGCGTGTGCGCTCCCCCCTCTTGCACACGCGTGTGCCTCGGCTTCCCCCCACCGCGGCATCTGCTGCGCTGGTCCCCGGGACGGGGAAGGGGTGTCCCCGCAGGGCAGGGGGTGTCCCCCAGCCCCCCCTGACGCCCCTCTCGCCCCCCCCCCCCCTAGATCAGCGTGGAGGGGGACGTGGTGGCCGCCGCCTCTGGTGGCCTCTCGGTCGAGGTGTGGAGGCTCCGGACCTGAGGAGGCGCCGCCGCGGCCCCGCGCTCGCACTGCCCGGGAAGGGGGGGCTGCCGGTGCTGGGGGTCCCCCCGCCGCCGGGGGGGTCCGTCCCCGCTCCCCACCGCTGGCTGCGGGGACCCCTCTGCGCCCCCCGACGTGGAGGGGACGGGCCCCCGCCGGGGCTGGGAGCCCGTGGTTATTCGTGGGTATTAAAAGGATTTGACTGGAGCCGAGGTTGCGTCTCCCCGCGGTTTTGGGGCGGTTTCGGGAGGTTTCGGGGTCAGCCCGCTCCAGCGCCAGCCCGCGAGGCGAGGCCTTTCGCTTTCGGGTGCCTTTTGTCCCTCGGCGGCCACCGTCCCTTCTTCAAGATGGCGGCGCGCAGCCGTACGGCAGACGGAGCGGTGCGCGAGCCAGATGGCGGCGCGCGGCGCTGAGGGGGCGGGCCGAGCCGGCGGCGCGCGGGCGCAGTGAGCGACGGGGCGGGCCAAGATGGCGGCGCGCGGGAAGGGGAGGGGGCGGGCCAAGATGGCGGCGCGCAGCGGCGGCGCGGCGGAGTGAGGGGGCCGCAGCCCGATGGCGGCGCCGGCGCCGGTCCCCGCCGGGGCCCTGCGGGCCGTGCTGAAGCCCAGCGGGCCCCTCCCGACCGAGAGCCTCCCGGTGCGCGGCTACGATTTCTCCGGCGGCCCGGACCACGCCGCGCTGCTGCGCTCCTTCCGCACCACCGGCTTCCAGGCCACCAGCTTCGCCCAGGCCGTCGCCGAGATCCAGCGGATGGTGGGGCCCGGGGCGGGGGAGGCCGGGGGGGGGCCCGGGGCCGGTCCCGGTGCTGACCCCCCCCGCCCCGCCCGCAGATCGCGGCGAAGCTGGAGCCGCTGAGCGAGGAGGAGCGGGCCCGGGCGGCGCTGGGCGGGCGGCGGCCGCCCTCGGGCTGCACCATCTTCCTGGGCTTCACCTCCAACCTCGTCAGCTCCGGCGTCAGGGAGACCATCCGGTACCTGCTGCAGCACAACATGGTGCGGGGACGCCGCGGGGGGGCGAGGGGGACACTGGGGGACAGCTGGGAGGGTGAGGGGACACTTGAGAACAACCCGGGGGAGACGAGGGGACGCTTAGGGACACGCCGGGGGGGAAGAGGGGACGCCTGGGGACACCCCGGGGGAGGCGTGGGGACACTTGGGGGGGGGCTTGGGGACACCCAGGAGGGCCCTGGGGACACTTGGGAACTCTTGGGGACGCTTCGGGACACCCAGGAGGACATCTGGGGACACCCAGGGACACTTGGGAACTCCTGGGGACACTTTGGGGGAGTGTGGGGACGGCTGGGGACACTTGGGGCCACCCCGAGGGGGATGTGGGGACAGCTGGGACACATAGGGACACTCCAGGGTGAGCGTGGGGACTCCTGGGGACACTTGGGGACACGCCGAGGGGGGCGTGGGGACAGGCAGGGCCTTGCACAGCAGAAGGGTCTGGGGTCCCACCTGCCCCAGGGGCCATCGCCGAGGTCCCCGGGGGGAGCCCTCAGGTCCTCGGGCTGTCCCCAAGGTCCCCAGCCTGTCCCCGAGGTTCCTGTAGGGTTCCCGGGGGGGTGCCCTGTTCCCCAGGGTGTCCCTGAGGTCCCCAGCTTTGTCCCCAAGCTGTCCCTCGGGTCCCTCTGGAGTCCAGGGCATCCCCAGGTTGGTCCCCGAGGTCCCCAGGGGTCCTAACTCTGTCCCCAAGGGGTCCCTCAGGTCCCTGTGGGGCCCAGGGGGTCCCCGAGGTCCCCAGGGGCCCTAACTCTGTCCCCAAGGGGTCTGTGGGTTCCCAGCTCGGTCCCTGGGACGTCCCCGAGGTCCAAGCGCTGTCCCCGAGGGGTCCCCACCGTTCCCAGTTTGCTCAGGGGGGTGTCCTGGAGGTTCTCGGGGGCTCAGCCCCGTCCCCGAGATGTCCCTCAGGTTGTCCCCGGGGTCCTGACGCCGTGTCCCCCCCCCACTCCCCGGGGCAGGTGGACGTGGTGGTGACCACGGCGGGGGGGGTGGAGGAGGATCTCATCAAGTGCCTGGCGCCCACCTACATCGGGGACTTCAGCCTGCGGGGACAGGACCTGCGCCGGAGCGGCATCAACAGGTACGGGGCGGGGGGCACCGGGGGCCCCCCCTGGGTGTCGGGGTCCCCCCCTTGGTGTCGGGGTCCCCCCCGGGCTGAGCCCGTCCCCTCCCCAGGATCGGGAACCTGCTGGTGCCCAACGACAACTACTGCAAGTTCGAGGACTGGCTGATGCCCATCCTGGAGCAGATGGTGGATGAGCAAGAAACGCAGGTGGGGGCTGGGGGGGGCTGTCCCGGACGCCTGGGTCCTCCCCGGCTCGGGGGGGGGTAGGGTGGTGTTTGGGGGGGGACCCAGACGCCTGGGTCCTCCCCGGGGGGTCCTGAGCGTGGTGGTCCCGCAGGGCGTGAGGTGGACCCCCTCCAAGATGATCGCGCGGTTGGGCAAGGAGATCGACAACCCCGAGTCCATCTGCTACTGGGCGCAGAAGGTCGGTGGGGACTTGGCGGGGGGGGGGGTGGGGGGGGCAACGGTCACCAGGAGTGTCACCGGGGGGTGTCACCACCCCTCGTGGCCTGTCACCGCATCCCCTTCCCAGAACAACATCCCGGTGCTGAGCCCGGCGCTGACCGACGGCTCCCTGGGGGACATGATCTTCTTCCACTCCTACAAGCGCCCGGGGCTGGTGCTGGACATCGTGGAGGGTGAGTGTGTCCCCGTCATGTCCCCCCCCCGGACACCTGGGTGTCCCCCCCGGGGACGCCAGGGTCCCCTGACGGCCGTCTCCGCCCGCAGACCTGCGCCTCATTAACACCCAGGCCATCTTCGCCAGGAAGACGGGGATGATCATCCTGGGCGGGGGGCTGGTGAAGCACCACATCGCCAACGCCAACCTCATGGTGAGGGGGGGGAACGGGGGGGACGGGACAGGGACACCCTGACGTGTCCCAGGGGACAGGGAGGGGACACACGGGTCGGGGGGGGCTCACCCTGCTCCTCGCCCCCGCAGAGGAACGGGGCCGACTTCTCCGTCTACGTCAACACGGCGCAGGAGTTCGACGGCTCCGACTCGGGAGCGCGGCCGGACGAGGCCGTGTCCTGGGGCAAGATCCGGATGGATGCCACCCCCGTCAAGGTGGGATGGGGGTCCTGGGTGGGGGGGGCCTCCCCTGGGCACCCTAAATCCCCCCCGCACCCTGACCCCCTCTCCTGTGCCCAGGTCTACGCCGACGCCTCCCTGGTTTTTCCGCTGCTGGTGGCGGAGACGTTCGCCCAAAGAGCCGACGCCTTTCCCTCGGGGACACCGGGAGACTGAGACGGTGGCTGGGTGTCCCCGGGGTGGGGGGGGGGAGTGAGCCCCCACCTCGGGGGGGGCCCTGAGCCCCCACTTTAGGGGGGCCGAGTCCGCAGTTTCTCTGCAGGGGCTCCCGACTCGCCATCCCCAGGCTCCGCACCCCCAACACCAGCATGTGCAGAGGAGAGAGCGAGGCGATTTCCCCAGTGGAGGGAGTTGGGGGGCCGGGACCCCCCCGTGACCATCCATCTGTCCTCCCCCCGCACTGTCCGTCCCCCCAGCACCGTCTGCCTCTTCCCCCCCTTCCCCAGCGCTTGTATTTATTTGAGCCGTTTGGGCTCCGCGCGCTCCCAATAAAGCACCGTGGCTTCTCCACACCGCGGGTTTATTCCTCGTTAGCGGGGAGGAGGGAGGGGGGGTGCAAGTGGGGGCCACCCCAAAAAACCCGCCTCACGGGGCGGCGTCCCCCTCGGGCTGGAAGGTGTCCTCGCGCCAGAGCTGGAGCTGGCCCTCGGTGGCCGCCAGCAGGCAGGGCAGGGTCGGGTGGAAGGAGAGGGACTGCACCACGCCGCGGCCCACGGCCAGGCTGAGCGCCAGCGAGCCCTGCGAGGGGGGGACACGCAGACACGTGAGGTGGGGGGGGGTCCTTGGGACCCACAAAGCACAGTGTCGACGCCCCCCCGTTGCCCGCTCACCTCCACCAGGTCCCAGAAATAGACACGTCCGTCCTCGGAGGCGCTGCCCACGTGCGTGTCCTGCTCGCTCAGGACGCAGTCTAGCCGGTACGCCGTGCTGCGGTGGCCCGTGTACCTGCGGGGAGGGGGGACACACACGATGGGGGTGAGGCGAGGACCCCCCCCAAAGCCCCCTGGAGGGGTCGTAGGGCTGTGGGGAGGGGGCTCGTACTCGCCCAGCAGCTCCCCCGTCTCCTTGTCCAGCAGGCGCAGGGTGGAGTCCAGGCTGGCGGCCAGGACGCACTGCCCGTCCTTGCTGAAGCAGACGCTGGTGATGGGGCCTGGGGGCGGGCGGGAGTTTGGGGGTGTCCCGGGAGCCCCCCCCAACCTTGGGACGCCCCCCGGTGGCATCCCGCATCCCCTCACTCACTCCCTATGTAGTCGGAGAAGAGCTGGCCGGCGCGCAGGTCGTAGCGCCGGACGCGGCCGTCCACGGAGCTGCAGAGAGGAGGGGGTGTTAGTGCTGGGGGGCCCCGTTCCCCCCCCGCCGAGCGTGTCCCCGACCCCCCGGAGCGTGTCCCCGTCCCTCACCCTGAGAGGATCTCGTGGTCGGAGACCTTCACGCTGGAGACGCCGTCCTTGGCCTCATCCAGGACCTGGACGGGGTCGGGGCGGCGGGAGCGGCAGTCCCAGCACCGCACGGTGGAGTCGATAGAGCCTGGGGGGGGGCAGAAAAAGGGGGTGTCAGGGGGGAAATGAGAGAAAAAGGGGGTGTCGCGGGGGAAACGGGGAGAAAAGGGGGTATTGGGGGGCGGCTCTGGTGCTGGCCAGGCCCCCCCCAAGACTGCTCCCTTACCGGACACGATGATGGTGGCCTCCTCATTGAATTGCACGCAGTTCACTTTCTGCGGGAGAAGCAGGGAGTCAGCGCCCTGCAGGGACCCCCAGGCATCCGCCCAGAGCCCCCCCACCCTTGGTGTGTGTCCCCCCCCCCGGCCTGTGTCCTCACCCCTGCGTGTCCCCGGTACTTGCGGATCACTTGCCCGGTGGCCACGTCCCACAGTGCCACGGTCTTGTCGGCCCCGCAGGAGCAGAGCTGGCTGTTGTCGAAGGAGCTGGGGAGGGGGGAGCCAGGGCGCCCCGTCAGCGAGGCTGGGGGGGTCCCCAAGGGGTGGGGGGGGTCCCTGCAGCCCCCCGCGGCCCCTTACCCGGCGGCGTCCAGCACCTCGTAGCCGTGCCCCTGGTAGGTGCGCAGCGCCGTGCCCTTGTGCGGGTTCCAGAGCTTCAGGGTCTTGTCGCTGCCGCAGGTCAGGCAGTAGTTCCCATCCACTGGGGAGGCGGGGGGGCTGAGGTGACCCCCCCCAGCACCCCAAATCGACACCCCCCCTCCCCAGAACTGTGGTCCCTAATTCTGCCCCAGGGAGAGGAGCCCGTGTGCCCGTTCCTCCCCCCCTGGATGGGGACTGGAAGTGCCCCCCCCCCCCCCCCCCCCCCACTTAATCCCCCATGAGGGGATCAAGGAGTTGGGGGGCCCCAGGATGGGGCACGTGTCCCCGTTTCCGCTCCCCCGGGGATGGTATGTGGGTCCCTGTTCCCCCCCCCGGGATTGGATCAAGCAGTTGGGGGGCCCCGGGATGGGATCAAGGAGTTAGGGGTCCCCAGGACGGGGCACGGGTCCCCGTTTCCCTCCCCCGGGATGGGATCAAGGAGTTGGGGGTCCCCAGATGGCGCCCAGGTCCGCGTTACCCCCCCGGGATGGAATCAAGGATTCGGGGATCCCTGGGATGGGATCAAGGAGTTGGGGGTCCCCGGGATGGGGCACAGGTCCCCGTTCCCGCCCCCCCCCCCCCGGGATGGGATCAAGGAGTCGGGGGTCCCCGGGATGGGGACCGGATCCCCGTTATTTCCCCGGGATTGGGCGCAGGTCCCCGTTCTCCGCCCCGGGAAGGGGTCCGGGTCCCCCCTTGGCCCCCCCGGTCCCCGTGTCCCCCCCCACGGCCCCACCGTTGAAGCGGACGGCCCGCACCGCGCCCTGCCCGCACTGCAGCGTCCGCACCCGCTGCCGCGGCAGCTCGGGGCGGGCGGGCCGGGGCCGCGGGAAGGCCATGGCGGGGACCGGGCAGCCGGAGCCGGCACTGGGGACCGGAACGGGACCTCTTCCGGCGGCGGCGGCGGAAGCGGGCGGCGGGGCGGCATGGCGGACCCGCGGCGGCCGGCGCGGGTGGCCAGGTGGGGCCGGGGGGCGACCGGGAGGGAGAACCGGGGGGCGAGCGGGAGGGGGGAACCGGGAGGGGACCATGGGAGGACCGGGAGGGGGAAACCGGGGGGTGACCCGGAGGAGGAACCGGGCAGGGGAGGGCTGGGAGGGGGGAACTGAGAGGGGAACCGGGGGGAGAGAACTGGGGGGCGACCGGGAGGGGGGGAACCGGCGGGGGGAACCGGGGGGCGACCGGGAGCGGGGAACTGGCAGGGAGAACCGGGGGACAACCGGCAGGGGAGAACCCGGAGGGGACCAGGAGGAGGAACCGTGTCCCCCTCCCGCCTGACGGCGCCGTCCCCAGGTACAAGCCACCGGCCACCGAGACCAACCCGGCGCTGGAGGACCCCACGCCCGACTACATGAACCTGCTGGGGATGGTCTTCAGCATGTGCGGGCTCATGCTCAAGGTGGGGGCTCCGGGGCCCGGGGGCACCTGCCCAGGGCGGGGGGGGCTCCAGGTTGGGCGGTGGGATGGTATTTTGGGGTTTGGGGATGGTCCCTGGGGGGGCTCTGGGGTGGCCGAGGGCCACGGGGGCGCTGGGACCGTCCTCGGGGGGGGGTTGGGGTGGTTATGGGGCAAGGGGGGGACAGGGGCTGTCCCTAAGTGGGGGTCAGGGGGAGAGGGGCCAGCCCCAGGGGATTTTGAGGTGGACAAGGGGGGCACAGGGGCCTTCCCCAGGGCGTTTGGAAGGACAGGGACTGTCCCCAGGGGTCTCAGGGAAGACAGGGACCATCCCCAGGGGGTTCAGAGGGGCAAGAACTGTCCCCGGGGGGGGTCAGAGGGGACAAGGGCCATCCCCATGGGGGTTTATGGGGACAGAGAGCATTCCCAGGGCATTCAGGGGGACAAGGGCCATCCTCAGGGGGGACAGGGGCCATCCTCAGGGTGGTCAGAGGGGACAGAGACCATCCCCAGGGGGCACAGGGGGACAAGGGCCATCCCCAGGGCAGTCAGGGGGGACAGGGGCCATTCCCAGGGGGCACAGGGGGACAAGGGCCGTCCCCAGGGCAGTCAGGGGGGACAGGGGCCATCCCCAGGGTAGTCAGAGGGGACAGGGGCCATCCCCAGGGGGCACAGGGGGACAAGGGCTGTCCCCAGGGCAGTCAGGGGGGACAGGGGCCATCCCCAGGGGGCACAGGGGGACAAGGGCCGTCCCCAGGGCAGTCAGGGGGGACAGGGGCCATCCCCAGGGTAGTCAGAGGGGACAGGGGCCATCCCCAGGGGGCACAGGGGGACAAGGGCTGTCCCCAGGGCAGTCAGGGGGGACAGGGGCCATCCCCAGGGTGTCCTCATGCTGTACCCCTCCACCCGCAGCTGAAGTGGTGCGCCTGGATCGCCGTCTACTGCTCCTTCATCAGCTTCGCCAACTCCCGCAGCTCTGAGGACACCAAGCAGATGATGAGCAGCTTCATGTGAGTGCCAGCGGCGCCGGGTCCGGCCCCGGGGTGCTGCATCCCCTGTGGAGGGGACAGCGGGGAGACAGTCCCGGGTTTGCGGGGGTCTCTGAAGCCCGGGCTGGTGTCTCTTCCCGCCTCCAGGCTCTCCATCTCGGCCGTGGTGATGTCCTACCTGCAGAACCCCCAGCCCATGTCCCCCCCCTGGTGACGGCCGGCATCGTTCGCTCATTGGAGGGGAGGCGACGGGTTGCGTCGGGGCCGGGACAATAAAGGCGGATGCTGGGGCAGAGCTCGTGGTCATCGTGGTTTGCTCGTACCTGAGTGGGTGGATCCTGTTCAGAGCTGCGGCATCGGCGGGCGGATGGCGGGGGGATGGACCCCCGGGCTCGGGGGGAATCGGGGGGAGGAATGGTGGGTGGAGGTGGCAGGAGTCAGAGGGGAGCGATGGAGTGTGAGGGCTGGGAGGACCGGGGGGGTTCCAAGGGGAGGCTGGGGGGGGTCCGAGGGGAGACTGGGGAGGTCTGAGGAGAGCCCCAGGGGGGGTCTAAGGGAAACGCGGGGGGGCTGAGGGGACCCTGATGGGTGCTGAGGGGAAGCTGGGGGGCTGAGGGGAGCCCCAGGGGTGCTGAGGGCGGCCCAAGGGGTCTGAGGGGAGGCGAGGGGGTCCAAGGGGAGCCCCAGGGGTCTGAGAAGAGACTGGGGGAGGCCTGAAGGGAGCCCCGGGGATGTGTGAGGGGAATCCCGGGGGTCTGAGGAGAGCCCCGGGGGCAGCCCGAGCCGAGGCCTCCCCTCAGCACCGCCATCGCCTCCGTGAGGGGCCCGGCTCCTCGACGCCCCATTGGAGGGCAGACCTGCCCGTCTCTCGCTCTTCGCCAACCACGGCCCGGCGGGGGCGGGGTTTTGAGAGCCGCCACGCGTCATTGGCTGCCGGGCGTTTTCCCGCCGCGGAAGGGGCCGTTGGTTGCCGACGCCCGAGGGAGGCGGGACTCGCGCTGTCAATCATAGCCAGCCCTCCTTCTCATTGGCGGCGGTCCGTTATGTCACCGCCGTCTGTTACACCCCTCGCCGTTCATTGGCTTGCCCAGAAAGAGGGGCGGGCCCGGGGAGCCCCCCCCCTCCCCTCCCGAGTCATGTGAACGGGCGGTCACATGACCGTGCCCGCGAGCGTCATGGCGGTGCCCGGGGCGGCGGCGCTGCTGGTGCTGCTCGGGGCGGCGGCGGCCGCGGGGCTGCGGGTACCAGGTGGGGACGGGGAAACGGGGCCGGGGAGAGGCCGGGAGATGCTGGGGAAGGACCGGGAGAGGCCGGGGAGGGACCGGGAGAGGCTGGGAGGGCACCGGAGCGTCCTGGGGAAAGAGGAACTGGGAGGAACTAGCGGAACTGGGCGGCACTGGGGGCACTGGGGTGCACTGGGGGCACCGGGAGAGACCGGGACGCTGAGAAAACAGGGACTGGGAGAGGCTGGGGGGAACTGGGAAGCTGGGTGAGGTGGTAGTCGGGGAGCTGGGAACCCCGGAGGAACTGGGGGGAGACTGGGAGGAGGGAGGTGGGATACTGGGAGAGGGTGAAGGGAACTGGGGAAACGTGGATCGGACTGGGGGAGGTGGGAAAGGTCAGATGGGGGGAGCAGCGGGGGTCTGGGAGGGGGAATCTGGGGCAGTTTGGGCCTGGGGAAGGGATGGGGGTCTGGCGCAGGCTGGGACCGGGAGCACTGGGGAGGGGCTGGGATGGGGGCCCTGTGGGAGGAAGAGGAGGATTTGGGGTGCCTGAAGGGGACTGGGGGGGAGGAAGGGGGGATGCGGGGGGTGTGCACAGCCCCGTACGAGCCCCCAGAGACTCCCCTGGCGCCCGCAGTCGTGTCCCCCCACGCGCCTCGACCTCCTCAACGTCCACCTGGTGCCCCACACCCACGATGACGTGGGGTGGCTCAAGACGGTGGAGCAGTACTTCTACGGAGGTGGGTGCCCCCGCCACCGCTGGGGGGGGGGGGGAACGACACACACAGTCCCTGGGGTGGGGCGGTGACGTCCCCAAGGCCACCGATGTCCCCAAGGCCACTGTAGCGGCTGCGGGGACGGAGGTGACGCCTGCAAGGCCGCTGTGGGGGCAGAGGTGACGCTCGGCGTGGGGGCGAAGGGGTGACGAGTGACAGGGATGGGCGGGGGGGGGGGGGGGGCGGGTTGGGGACAGAGGGACAAATCCTGGCCTTGGGACGGGGACAACGGCCCTGTTTTCCGCCCGCTGTCCCCGGCACGGTGTCGCAACCCCATTTTACTGCTTGTTTATCCCTCCTGGGACGGTGCTGGGTCCCCTGCACCCTTCTGTGTCCCCCCTGTGTCCCCTGGACCTTCCTCTATCCCCTCCCCCAACATCCCCTGGATGCTGCTGTGACCTTGCCCCCCCCCCCCCCCCCATTCTGTGACACCCCACAACCCCCAGATGTCACCTGCGTCCCCGCAGACGCCGCTGCGGCCTCCTGTCCCCTATTGTGTCCCTGTACCCCCCCCCGCCAACCTGTCACGGTGCTGCTGGGTGACGTTTCCTGTCCCCCCCCCAGTGCGTAACGAGGTGCAGCACGCGGGGGTGCAGTACATCCTGGACTCGGTGGTGGCCCAGCTGGTGGCCAACCCCTCCCGCCGCTTCGTCTATGCCGAGGTGGCCTTCCTGGCCCGCTGGTGGCGGCAGCAGGACGAGGCCACGCGCCGCACCGTGCGCCAGCTCGTCGAGCAAGGTGGGGGCCGGGGGGGTGACGGGACACACGTGTCCCCGAGGGGGGGGTGGCTGCTGCTGGGAGGGACGTGGGGGGTGTCCCTGGAGGAGGACGTGGCTATGGGGGCGCACAAGGGGGGGACTGGGGTGTCCCTGGGGGTCATGGGGTGCACACTGGGACGTGGGGGTGGGGGATGGAAGTGTCCTTGGGGGCACATGGCGGGGGGGATTGGGGTGTCCTTGGGGGCACACGGGGACATGGGGGGGGATTGGGGTGTCCCTGGGGACACGTGGGGGGGGGATTGGGGTGTCCTTGGGGGCACACGGGGACACGGTGGGGGGGCATTCAGGTGTCCTTGGGGGCACACGGGGACATGGGGGGGGATTGGGGTGTCCTTGGGGGCACACGGGGACACGGTGGGGGGGCATTCAGGTGTTCTTGGGGGCACATGGGGACATGGGGGGGGGATTGGGGTGTCCTTGGGGGCACAGGGGGTCATGGGGGGGGATTGGGGTGTCCTTGGGGGCACAGGGGGTTATGGGGGGGGATTGGGGTGTCCTTGGGGGCACACAGGGACACGGTGGGGGGGCATTCAGGTGTCCTTGGGGGCACACGGGGACACGGTGGGGGGGCATTCAGGTGTCCTTGGGGGCACACGGGGACATGGGGGGGGGATTGGGGTGTCCTTGGGGGCACAGGGGGTCATGGGGGTGGGGGATTGGGGTGTCCCTGGGGACACAGGGGGACACTTGGGTGTCCTTGGAGGACACGAGCATCGGGGGGGGGTACTGGGGTGTCCCTGAGGGGGACACGAGCACAGGGGACATGGAGTGGGACCAGGGTGAAGTGGCTGCGGGGCCGGGGGGGGGGTCACGGGGATGTCCCTCTGAGGGGACACAGAGGCTGGGGGGGGCCCTGAGGTGCCCCCCAAGGTACTCGGGGGTGCTTCATGTCCCCAAGCCCCCCCCCCCCCCGCCATGTCCCTGCAGGGCGGCTGGAGATGGTGGGGGGGGGCTGGTGCATGAGCGACGAGGCGGCCGCCCACTACGCGCCGGCCCTCGAGCAGCTGGCCCTGGGCCGCCGCTTCCTGCGCCGGGAGCTGGGGGGCTGCGGCACCCCCCGGGTGGCCTGGCAGATCGACCCCTTCGGCCACTCCCGGCAGCTGGCCGCCATCTTCGCCCAGGTGGGAGCCCCCCCCCTTTCCCTTCCCTTCCCACCCCCCCTCAAAGCGTGGCGGGGGACCCCAGCGGCCGGGCTGACCCCCTCCTTTTCCCTGTGTGTGTGTCCCCCCCCCCGCCAAGATGGGCTACGACGGGCTCTTCGTGGGGCGCGTGGACCACCAGGACAAGGAGACGCGGGAGCGGCTGCGGGAGATGGAGCTGCTGTGGAGGGCGAGCGGGAACCTGCCCCCCCCCGCCGCCGACATCTTCACCGGTGGGACAGGGCTGGGGGTCCCTCGGGTGTCCCCGTGCGTGTGTCATTGTCCCCCCCCCGCAACCCCTCCTGGGGGCTGGCCCTCCCCTGGGGTGTCCTGCTGGGTGTCACCTCTCCCTTGAGCCCTCCCCTGTCCCCTCCCCCTCCCGAGGGTGACCCGTCCCCGCTGTCCCTCTGCCCCTTCCCAGGTCTGCTGTCCCCTCCTGGGACATCGCCCCCACCCTGGGGATGTCACCGTCCTCTGGGTCCCCTCGTGGACTTTCCCTTGTCCCCAGGGCTGGCCCCGTTCTCCATCCACTTGGTCCTAACCCTGTCCCCAGCCCAGGTCTCCTGTCCTTCACCTTGTCCCCCCATGTCCTCAGGGTTGTCCCCAGCACAGGTCTCCTGTCCCTGACCTTGTCCCCGACGTCCCCAGGGCTGTCCCCATCCCCAGGCTGAGGGTGTCCCTGTCCCCAGCCCAGGTCTCCTGTCCTTCACCTTGTCCCCAGGGCCGTCCCTGTCCCCAGCCCAGGTCTCCTGTCCCTGACCTTGTCCCCCAGGTCCCCAGGGCCGTCCCCATCCCCGGGCTGACAGTGTCCCTGTCCCCAGCCCAGGTCTCCTGTCCTTCACCTTGTCCCCAGGGCCGTCCCCATCCCCAGGCTGACGGTGTCCCTGTCCCCAGCCCAGGTCTCCTGTCCTTCACCTTGTCCCCCAGGTCCCCAGGGCCGTCCCCATCCCCGGGCTGACGGTGTCCCCATCCCCAGGCATCCTCCCCAACGTCTACAACCCCCCCTCGGGGTTCTGCTGGGACCAGCTCTGCTCCGACCCCCCCGTGGTGGACGAGGACAGCGAGGAGAACAACGTGGACGACATCGTCACCACCTTCCTGCAGATCGCCACCAGCCAGGTCGGGTGCCCCCGGGCGGTGGTGGGGTGGGGGGTCCTTGGGGTGGGTGGAGGGTTCCTGGACGCTGGGATCCCCCCGGGAAGGGGGGTGCTGACCTGTGTGTGTCCCCCCCGCCACCCCCCTCCCAAGGCTGAGCGCTACCGCACCAACCACATCATCATGACGATGGGCTCCGACTTCCAGTACGAGAACGCCAACCTGTGGTTCAAGAACATGGACAAGCTCATCGCCCACGTCAACGCCAGGGTCAGCGGGGTGTCCCCCCCCCGACTCTGTGTCCGCCCCCCCCCCCCACTTCTCCTCGCCCCATCTCACCCCCTCCCCGGCTTTTCCAGCAAGCCAACGGCAGCCGCGTCCACGTCCTCTACTCCACACCCTCCTGCTACCTCTGGGAGCTGCACCGGGCCAACCTCTCCTGGTGAGGCTCAAGGGGGGGCACGGGGGGACCCCAGGCATCTGGGCGGGACGGACGGACGCAGCCCGGCTTTCCCCGCAGGTCCCTGAAGACGGACGACTTCTTCCCCTACGCGGATGGTCCCCATCAGTTCTGGACGGGATATTTCACCAGCCGACCCGCCTTCAAGCGCTACGAGCGCCTCAGCAACAACTTTCTCCAGGTTTGACACCAAAATTCTCCCCCATCCCGGCCTTCCCGGTCTCCGGTGTGTGTCCCCCCCGCCATCGCCGTCTCCGGTGTCCCCCCTCCCCGACCCTCCCTTCCCTCCCCGCAGATCTGCAGCCAGCTGGAGGCTTTGGCCGGGCCGGCGTCGCGGGAAGGTCCCTACGGGCTCGGGGACAGCTCTGTGCTCCGTAAGCGCCAGCGTGGGACCCTCGGGGACCCCCGCCGGGATGTCCCTGACACCCCCCTGACCCTGGCCCTTCCCAGCAGGCGAAGCCGTGGCTGTGGCCCAGCACCACGATGCCGTGAGCGGCACCGAGAAGCAGCACGTGGCCGATGACTACGCCAGGCAGCTGGCGGCGGGGTGGGAGAGCTGCCAGGTAGGGCCCGGCTGCCTGTTTTTTGGGGGGGAAAAAAGGGGGATTCGGGGGTGTGGGGCCAGGGCGTCAGTCTGGGGGTAAACCAGCATCGTGTCCATGGGGCAAACTGGTGTCTGGGGGGGACGGGAGCTGGTGGCCGTCTTGGGGACGAGCCCCTTGCCCGCGTTTTGGGGACGAGCTGGAGCCTGGGCGGCCGGAGGATGGGAGCTGGTGGCCGCGGCTTGTTGCGGGGGGGATGAGCTAATGAGCGCCCCTCGTTACCGGCCGTGCCGTGTGACCGTCCCTCGCTCCCGGCAGCTCCTGGTGGCCAACGCCCTGGCCAGCCTCAGCGGCCACAAGGAGAACTTCATCTTCTGCAACGCCCTCAACGTCAGCGTCTGTCCCCTGACGGAGGCGGCCGGTCGCGTGAGCACCTCCCTGGGGGGCTGGAGGGGGGCGTCTGTGGGGTCCCGGCGGCGCTAACGCTCCTCGTCCTTCTGTTGTGTGTCCCCCCCCCACGCCGCAGTTCACCGTCATCCTCTACAACCCCCTGGGCCGTCCCGTGTCCTGGCCCATCCGGTTGCCGGTCAACGGAGGGTCCTACGCGGTGACAGACCCCCAGGGCCAGCCCGTACCCAGCGAGGTGAGCCTGGGGCAGCCCCCGCGTCCCGTCGTCCCCCCCCCACGGCCCCCCCTGACCCTCTTTGCTTGTCCCCAGGTCGTCCCCGTCTCCAACTTCACCCGCCGGCTGCGTGGGGACGGCGGCGCCACGCGGGAGCTCCTCTTCCAGGCATCCGCACCCCCCCTGGGCTTCAGCACCTTCACCGTCTCCCGGCTGAGCCACGGGGACCCCCCCGTGTCCCCCCACCGGACCACGGTGTCACCGCAGCCCCGGGAGATCCATAACGAGGTACGGTCCCGCTGGCAGGGGACGCCTTCCCCTCTCGGATGCGGTTTGGGATCTTTCCCTACGGGATCCTCAGGGCTGGAGTCGGTCCCTGGCGGGGGGAAACCCACGGCGTGAAGCCCCCGGTGGAGTCGCGCCTCCGTTGTCCCAGTTAAACCAGTGCTGGGGTGACGGGAAGGGGCCGAACGGGGACGGGGGCTGATGCTCGACCCGCAGCACGTCCGGGTGCTCTTCGACCCCGTCACCGGGCACCTGAAGGAGATCCAGAACCTGGACAAGAGCATCTCGCTGCCCGTCTTCCAGAGCTTCTACTGGTGAGCACTGGTGGGATCTGGACACCTGGGTCCTTCCTGCAGGACCTTCCTCCTCCTCCTCCTCCTCCTCCTCCTCCTCCTCTTCCTCCTCCTCTCGCCCCAGGTACAACGCCAGCGCCGGCAACGATGAGAGCGACCAGGCCTCGGGCGCCTACATCTTCCGCCCCAACAGCTCCGAGCCCATCCCCGTCTCCGGCTCCAAGCGGGTCTCCACGTACCTGGTGAAGGTGGGTGGTGGGGACGGTGTCCCTGGCAGGGAGGGGACGTCCCCGGGGGCATCCCCGGGGGTGCTGAGCCCCTTCCGTGTCCCCGGCAGAACGCGCTGGTGCAGGAGGTCCACCAGAACTTCTCCTCGTGGTGCTCCCAGGTGGTGCGGCTCCACGCGGGGCAGCCCTACGTGGAGCTGGAGTGGACGGTGGGGCCCATCCCCGTGGCGTGAGTTGGGGACGGGGGAGCCCCTGGGGATGGGGGGGTGTCCCCGTGGGAGCGCACACACCCACCCCCCCTCAGCCCCGTTCACCCCCCGCCGTCTCTCATCCAGGGACGGTTGGGGCAAGGAGATCATCAGCCGCTTCGAGACGACGCTGCAGACGGACGCTCGCTTCTACACCGACTCCAACGGGCGGCAGATCCTGGAGCGCAGGTCGGGGACGGCCCGGGCGCTCGCTGCGGCCCCCCCCCCCCGAGACCCCCTGTCCCCCCTCCACATATAACTGGGCTCTGCCTCCTCCCCAGGCGCGACTACCGTCCCACGTGGAACCTGAGCCAGACGGAGCCCGTGGCGGGGAATTACTACCCCGTTAACAGTCGCATCTTCATCAAGGTACCGGCTTTGGGGCGGTAGCAGGGAAACGGGGCGGGGGGGGGGGGCTGAGGCCGGGGCAGAGCTCATCACACGTGTGGCCTCCCTGCCCCCGCAGGACAAGAAGTTCCAGCTGACGGTGCTGACGGATCGCTCGCAGGGCGGCAGCAGCATCTTCGACGGCTCCCTGGAGCTCATGGTGAGGGGACGACGCGGCGTGGGCGGTCCCCGGGGGCGGTGGGGACACGCCGGGACGTAACCGCCCTCCCCTCCAGGTCCATCGACGGCTCCTGTACGACGACAACCGGGGCGTGGGGGAGCCGCTGCTGGAGCTGGGAGCCGACAAGCAGGGGCTGGTGGTCCGCGGCCGCCACCTCGTCCTCCTGGACACGGTGGAGTCGGCGGCCGACCGGCACCGGCTGCTGGCGCAGGAGCTTTTCATGGCGCCCTACGCGGTGCTGGCGCCTGGCGGGGGCCCGTCCTACCGCCGGGGCCAGCCCAGCCTGCGGCAGGTGAGGCGGGGAGGGGGCTAATGCAGGTGGTGGTGGTCGGGGTGGGGGGGGAGGGTTTGCCACGGCGACCCCTCCCCAAACCCTCTCCCCCCCGCAGTTCTCGGGGCTGCGGCGGGAGCTGCCCCCCAACGTCCACCTCCTGACGCTGACGCCGTGGGAGGCCGGGACCCTCCTGCTGCGGCTGGAGCACCAGTTTGAGAGGGGGGAGAGCGCCAACGGCTCCCAGCCCGTCACCATCGACCTACTGGTGAGCCACCGACGGCCGGCGCGCAGCCGGGCTCCCCCCACGGCTCAGCCTGTCCCTGGCTTGAGGGGGTCCCGGCTCCCGGGGACGATCCCAGACCCGTGGGGTGGACACGGGGGGGGGGTCGCTGATGGGTTTTTTTTCCGTCCCCCCGGCTCTGCCAGAACCTCTTCTCGGCTTTCGCCATCACCTCGCTGCGGGAGATGAGCCTGGGAGCCGACCTGCCGCTCGATGCCGTCTCCCGCCTGGTCTGGACCCCAGCCACAGGTACCGGGGGGCGGTGGTCCTGGGGGGGCGGAGGGGGGCGGCACTGTGGGGGGGTTACCAGCCTCTCCTCACCCCCTCCCCTCTTCTCCCAGGTCCATCCCAGCCCCGGCCGGTTCCCAAACTGGACCCGAGCCGGGTCACGCTGCAGCCCATGGAGATCAGGACCTTCCTGGCCACGGTGCAGTACAAGGAGCCCGGAGCCGGCCGGGGGGGTCTCTGAGCAGCCCCAGCTGGACTCGCGGAGCCGGGGAGGGGGTGTCTCTGCCCCCCTCCTTTCCCCCATAAGTGCATTATTAAAAACCACGAGACTTTTTCTCAGGCACGGTTTAATGCGGGGGGCGGCGTCAGGGCCGGGGGGCGGCCGGGGGCTCCCCCTCGTGTGAGTAACAGCACTGAGCCCCCAGGGAGCAGTTTCCCTGTGGGAGAGGAGGTGGGTGAGATGGGGGGGGGGGCTGGGACAGGGCAGAGCCCCCCCCCCACCTCGCTCCCAGCCCTGACCCACCTCCTTGAAGCGTTTGCAGGGGAACTGTTTCAGGCTGGCGCCGCTGTCGTCGTCCGTCCGCTCCGTCCGTTTGTTCTGGTGGCGCTTCCGCTTCTCCTGGAGGGAGGGAGAGATGCCACCCCTGGGCGAGGGGTGCGGGGTGAGGCGGGGGGGGCACAGAGATTTACCCCCCCACACACCCTAAAGGACAGAACAAGGGACCCTTCCCTCCCCCTGCTTTTTTTTTGTTGTTGTTTTTGTCCGAATCCTCTGTTCTGGCAAAAGATGGAGTGTGGGGGGGGGCTCTTTGAGAAGGTTTGAGGGGGGCTGCTGGAAGCCCAACCCCACAATCAGCCACCCGAGAAGCCACCCCCCCCCCACCCCCCTCCCCAGGTCCTTACCCAGCCTTGGCCCTGGCTTTGGGACCCCAAAAGGCTTCGGGGTTTTCCGGGAACCGCTTCAAGCCCCGTTTTCTGGAGCTGGGGTTGGCGTCGTCACGGAGGGCGAAGGAGGCCTGGAGCCTGGCGGGGAAGAGGTGTGGGGGGGTCAGGATTGTTTTGGGGGGCGTCACTGGGTCCCCCCAGTCCCTGGGTTGGGGGCGGGGGGCGGGGGGGGGCGGTTCTGCCGGGTCATACGTGGGCTCCACCGAGAGGATGCGGGAAGCCGGGCTGGTCTCTGCCAGTCGCTCGCGCTTCACCGGGTGGATCTTGGCCTGGCGGGGGGTGGGGGGGGGGACGAGACACACATTCAGCTCGGCCGCAGTATGGGGGGGGTGGTGTGTGCCCCTGTGCCCCCCCGTCCTCACCCAGCAGCGCATGACGTCCCAGAGCACGGCGGGGGGCGCGTCTGTCTTGACGGCGTTCTTGCAGGCGTGGGAGAGCGACACGCGGTAGCCGGCGTGCAGGAGGGCGGACCTGGGGGGCGGGGGGGGTGGTGCAGTGGGTCAGAATTTGGGGGGGGACGGGACACGACAGGGGCTATGGGGCGCGGGGGGGGGGATTCCCAAGGTTTGACGCAGAGCACCTTTGGGGGTGCCCAAACAGGAGGGATGGAGTTTGAGGTGCCCAAGCCCCAGGAAACGCTCCCCCACCCCCCTGCAAAAAGGGGATTTGGGGTGTCTGGGGGGTGGGTTTTTGGGATGCCCCAGCCCCAGGGATTTGGGGTATCCTGGGGCCGTGGGGGGGCTTTAGGGGGTGCCCGGGGGCTGTAGGCGATTTGAAATGCCCCAACCCCCAGGGATTCGGGGTCTCCTAGGGCTGTGGGGGGTGCGGGGTGCCCCATTCCCAGGGGATCTGTGGTGCCCGGGGGCTGTGGGGGGATTCGGGGCACCCTGGGGATGTGGGGGGTTTTGGGGTGCCATGGTGGCAGTCGGGATGCCCCAGCCCCAGGGATTTGAGATTTCCCGGGACTGGGGGAGGCAGGGGGTGAGGGCACCCCAGCCCCAGGGATTGGGGGGTGCCAAGGGGCCACGGGGGGTTCAGGGTGCCCCATTCCCAGGGGATCTGGGGTGCCCCGGGGAGTCGGGGTGCCCCAGCCCCAGGGATTCAGGGTACCCTGGGGGGCGTGGGGAGTATTGGGGTGCCATGGGGGGAGTCGGGGTGCCCCAGCCCCAGGGGATCGGGGGTCTCCCGGGGCCGTGGGGGGATTGGGGGTGCCCTTACCTGACCTGCAGCAGGGAGGGGGTGTTGCAGTGGATGGTGCTGCTGAGGCTGTCGAGGGTGTAGTAGAGGGGGACGTCGCCGAGCTCCTGCCCTCGGCACACGGGGAGCGGCAGAGTCAGCGCCAGCCCCCAAAATTTGGTCTCTGCCCCTCCCTGCGCCGTCCCCATCCCGTCCCCGTCCCCATCCCGGTACCTCGGTGATGACGCTGAGCATCCCCCGCATCCGCTCCTCCGTCTGGAAGCGCCCGGGGCTCCTCTCCAGCGCCGCCAGCACCCGCTCCACGAAAGCCGGGTCGTGCAGGGGCTCAGCCCACATGGGGCCACCCAGCTGGGGGGGGGGACAACAACACACGCGACAGGGCCGGGGGGGGGGGGTGTCAGCGCTAGGGGGGTGCTCAGAGGGGACGGGGGACAGAGGGGACGTGCGCCCACCTGGTGCCGCTGCTGGCAGAACTCGCAGGTGGGACCCACGGGCGGCCCCGTGGCTGCCCCGTACTTGAAGCTGGAAGGGGAAAGCTTGAGGTGTGAGCGGGGCTCCCCCCCCAACCATTACAGAGCCCACCCCCCCACACACCCCACCCCATGATTACGCCCCGTCGTACCCCGTGCCGTGGCTCGTGACCTTGCCCAGGCGCTGGAGGTGGTGGGTGCCGCAGCCCACGCAGTGATACACCAGGGCTTGTTTGCTGCCGGGACAAGGAAGGCGGCGGAGGAGGGGGGGGTCAGGGGTAGCGGGAGGGTGCAGACCCCCCACCCACACACTTATATGTCCGCCCCCCCGCCATCTCACCTGGCCGAGGCTTTCACCTTCGCCTGCCCCGTGAAGACCCGCACGAAGACGCGGATGTAGAAGTCGGCGCTGACGGAGAGGAGGGGGACGATGAAGCGCTGGTAGCAGTTGGCGCGGCTGTCCAGGCTGTGCAGGATGATGCGCAGGGCCTGGGGGGGGCCGGGGGGGGGGACACACACATGGACCTGACCCGCTGGCCCCCCCCCCCCCCCCTCACCGGGTCGGGACCCCCCCCCCCACCACCGCGAGGACTCACCATCTCGTGGCAGAACTTGCCCTTGAGGGACACGGCCCCGTATTTGCTGTAGCAGGTCTCGGCGCTGTTCCCCGCCATCACCCCCATGTCCGTGCAGGTGACGCAGAGCAGCCCTAGGCGGGGGGAGGGGGGTCAAGGGTGCTGCTGGGGGGGACACAGGCATCCGGGACACCCCCAGCCCCCCCCCCCCTCCCCGCTTACCTCCTTCGCCCACCGCCTGCACGGCGGCGTCCAGGAAGGGCGCGGGGCTGCCGTAGGGGTCCAGGTCGATCACGTCGAAGGGCTCCCTGTCCGCCTTGCACTGGTGCATCAGCATCCTGGGCGGGGGGGGGGGGGGGGGGAAAAGGGGGGGGTCCCTGGAGCAATGGGGACCCCAACCGGCCCCCTGGGGGTCCCAGAATCCCCCCCCAGCCCTCAGGAAACCACACAGGATCTGCCCAGTGCGCGCTGGGAAGGACTGGTGGGGTCCCCGCAAACCAGACCCACTTTGGGGCTGCACTCCTTGAGGCGGGGCGGGGGGGGGAATGTCCCCTCTGACCGCCCCTGTGGGGACGCTGGGACCAGTATGCGGGGGGGGAACCCCAGCAAGACCACCAGGGCCATGCACGGGGGGTCCTGAGGGTGCTGGAGGGGGGAATGGCAGCGTCCCGCACCCTGGGGGGTGTCAGGGGGGCGGGCTGTCTGGGGGAGGGGTGTTACCTGGCGTCGGCCATGCGGGGGGCCACCAGGTCCCCCACCCCGTTGAAGGCCACGTTGCGGCTCATCAGCTCCACTGCCCGGGCCGAGAAGTCGTTGGCCACCACGGCCCGTAGCCCCGGCACCTCCTTGGCGAAGCGGATGGAGCGGAGCCCCGAGGCCGCCAGCGCCTCCAGCACCCGCAGCCCCCCCTGCGGGGAGAGGGCGATGCCGAGGCGGGGGCCAGAGACGCACCCCCCCACCACCCACGGGGGACGGAGGGGACGCGGAGCCCCCCCCCCCGCCTCCCCCCCAGCAGCGTTTCCCCCCCCTCCCAGCACCTCGCACACTTCTCCCGGCTTCGCCGTCCGCGGGGCCTCGGTGCCGTCAGGCGCCGGCGCGGTGTCACCGTCACCGTCCTCCAGCGGGTGGGGGCCGCCTGTGTCCATCTTCTCCTCTCCGGGGAGGACGACTGGAAAAGGAGGGGGGGGGGGGGGTCGTGGCAGAGCCCTGGGGATGGGGACCCCGAGGATGGGGCCGAGGGGGAGCCCAGGGGACCCCCAGGACGGGACCTACCCCGGATCCCCTTCGGCTGCAGCTGGAGCCGAGCGAACTCCGTCATGACGGCACAGCTGAGTGGGGGGGGGAGCGTGGGGCGTCAGGGGGACGGGGGTGACCCTGAACCCCCACTGGACCCCCCCCCACGGCCCCCCCGACCCCCCTCGTGACCCCACTAGAACAACCCTGAGCCCTGCCATGATCATCCGAGGACACCTCAGAGCCCCCTGGAACAACCCCGTGGCCCCCCCAGGCAGCCCAGAGCCCCCCCCCGATCCTCCCAGGACACCCCAGAGCCCCCTCAGGACCCTCTGGGACACCCTCGCGACCCACTTCATCCCACTGAGACAACCCCAAGCCCCCCCTACCCCCCCCCGATCCTCCCAGGACACCCCAGAGCCCCCCAGGACTCCACTAGAACAACCCTGAGCCCCCCGCAATCCCCCCAGGACACCTCAGAGCCCCCTGGAACAACACCACGGCCCCCCCCACGACACCTCAGAGCCCCCCAGGAGCCTCTGGGACACCCCCGCGACCCCCTTGATCCCAATAAGACAACCTCGAGCCCCCCCTACCAACCCCGATCCTCCCAGGACACCCCGGAACTCCCCGGATAACGCCATGGAACCCCGGGCAGCCCAGAGCCGCCCCCCCCCGATCCTCCCAGGACCCCCCCCCCGGTCCCATCCGCCCCCCGCCCCGCTCACGTCAGGTCTCGGTTGAAGCCCTGCACGGGGTTGTAGAAGACCTCGTTGGCGCTGGGGAAGAGGATGGTGGCTCGGCCCTCGGAGATCAGCGTCTCGCCGGCCCCGGGGGGGTCCCCCGCGCCGGGGCGGGCGCGGAGCGTTGGGGGGGTCCCCGTCCATGGCGGGGGGGCGGCGGGGGGGGCCCTGGCCGGTTCTGCGAAGGGTGCTGAAGGCGGCCGCTGGGGAAGGGGGGTGCGGTTAACGCTGAACCGGAACGACGCGGGGGGGGGGGGGGGGGGAAGGCGGTTTAGGGAGGGGAGGGGGGGGAATTAGGGGGAGGGGGAGACCGGGGGGAGCCCCGAAAAGCGGGAGCGAATGGTGGGAGGGCGGGAGGGGACACGGAACCCCCCCGACGGGCCGGGTCGGAGTCAGCCCCCCCCCACCAAAACGGGACCGGGGGACACACAGAGGGGTGACACACAACACGCCCCCCCCGCCCCCCCCCGAAACACGTGGCGCGGGACAAGGCCGGGCGCCCCCAAACTCTCCCCGCCAGGCCACGCCCCGTCAGACCACGCCCCTTCAGGCCCCGCCCCCCGTGTCCACAGCCCCCACCCCCCCGCGGTGCCCCCCCCGCTTTCGCTCACCCGCCCGCGCCGCCCCGCGCATCCTCCGCGCCGCCCCTCACATGGGCGCCGCCATGTTGCGGCTGGGTCACGTGACCGGCAGCGGACGGCGCCCCGCCAGGGCCGAAAAGGCTCCGCCCTCCCTTAACGCGGCCAGGAAACCCGGTGCCGGGGAGGAAAGCGGGGATCCCAGGAGAGGATCCCGTCCCGATTCCGCGGGGTGGGGCGGGGATACCGGTGCCTCCGCGTGTCCCCGTGTCCCCCCTCCCCGCCGGTGGGGCAGGGCGGGGGAGCTCGGCGCTCGTCTGGCCGCCCCTGCGGCGGGGATGCGCCTGCGCGGGTGGCGCGCCGGGCGGTGCGGGCACTCGGCGCTCGGCTGATCGCGCCTGCCGCACAATGAATGGCCGCTGAGCGCGGCGGGGACGGGGACGGCACCGGCGGCGGCACCGGGAGCGGCCGGAGCCGCAGCGCAGCCCCCCCCCGGCCTCCGGTAAGGCGGGGACACCCCCCTCGCCCCCCCCACAGCCCCGCCCCCTCCCCTCGGCCTTTCTTTCCCCCCCCCGCAGGCCTCGGCCCCCC